>NC_092003.1:9393509-9693509 GCF_044704955.1 Pristiophorus japonicus | reverse complement strand
AGCCTAGCTGCAGCCCCACACTGTCCTCCTCCAATGTCCCTCCTCTATTGTCCAGCTGAATGGAACTGCCCACACCTGGTTTCATTCTTATCTAGCCAGAGAATCATCTGCATGGCTTCTGTAATGTATGTACATAAGGTCTGCCCACCACCAGGGGGCACTACCGTCGGAGGTCCTAGGGTCATAGGTACACTCATGCTGGGCCCGGTATATAACCTGAACTTCACTTTTGTATCTTCACTTCTGGAAGCCATTAAAGACTGACCAGGTTACACCTAGTCACTGGCTCACAGTACGGAGTTCATTGCAACATTTCATACATCACAACTGGTGACGAGGAAAATATGAACCCACGCGAAAGTATGGCAAGCACAGCAAATCGAGCACTGTTGGAATTCTCGAGAGATTCAATGAGGGAGCGGATTGGGGCAAGTTCACGGATCATCTTGACCAGTACTTTGTAGTAAATGACCTAAACAAAGACAAGGATGCAGAGAAGCGCAGGGCAGTTCTTCTCAACGTCTGTGGCCCCACGATCTATGCACTCATCAAGAATCTTCTCTCACCCACTCTTCCTACAGAAAAGGATTACGAAGAACTCGGCAACACCTTAAACCCACGAAAGGAATCCTCATATCCGGATATCGCTTCTATACGCACGTTCGTCCAGAAGGCCAGGACGTAGCGGCATTTGTTGCCGACCTGAGACGTCTTGCAGGGCCTTGCAAATTTGGGCCTGTGTTGGAAGACATGCTGCGTGACTTTTTCGTGATCGGGGTCAACCATGAGGCGATCTTAAGTAAGCTGCTGGCTGCAGAGACGCCGACCTCAGCAAGGTCATCACCATTGTCCAGGCTTGCATGTCCGCGCAGAAAAGCACCAAGCAGATATCGCGACAAAACAGGAACTCCACGGCAAGTACTGTGTACAAAAAGTATCGACGACTGGCTGAGCTGCACATGGCAGGGCCTACTCGACTGCGTCAGCAAGACCGGGAGCCGCTCAAAGTTTGCCATCGAGGGCCTAATCGACTGCGTATGCGAGAATGGGAGCCGCTCAAAGCCCACCATCGGGCACAAATCCGAGCTCAACGTGTTGGCGTTGCGGGAGCAATCACCGACCCCATCAGTGCCGCTTCAGGCAGTATATATGCAGAGGGTGTGCGAAGACAGGGCATCTTCCGCGGATGTGTCCGCAACGGAGCAAGCGAGCTGTGACACACCACGTGGATGATGATCAATTCAACGTGGATCTGGCGATGCAGCCCGAGGCATTTGAGAGCTCCGAGGAGGAAGTGTATAGCGTACGTGCGTTCCTAACAAAGAGCCAACCGATAATAATGGAGGTAAAATTAAACGGTGTGCCGGTATCCATGGAATTAGACACGGGTGCGAATCAATCGATAATGAGTCAGAGGACTTTCGAAAAGCTGTGGGAGACCAAGGCAGAGAGACCCAAGCTGAGTCCAATAAATGCGAATTTGCGTACCTACGCCAAAGAGCTCATACCAGTAATCGGTAGTGCAGCAGTAAGAGTGTCGTACGAGGGAGCGGTTCATGATCTACCGTTATGGATTATCCCGGGCAATGGCCCATCGTTATTCGGCAGGAGTTGGCTCGAGAAAATAAAATGGAAATGGTACGATATCAAAGCTTTGTCATCAGCGGATGATGATTTGTGTGCTCAAGTGCTGAGCAAATTTCCCTCACTCTTTGAACCGGGAATTGGCAACTTCAAGGGAGCCAAGATGCAGATTCACCTAGGCCCAGACGCAAGGCCCATCCGTCACAAAGCCAGGACGGTCCCGCACATGATGAGAGAAAAGGTCGAGCTCGAACTGGACAGGCTACAATGCGAGGGGTCATCTCACTGGTCGAATTTAATGAATGGGCCAGTCCCATTGTTCCAGTGTTAGAGCGACGGCACGGTCAGGATTTGTGTAGACTACAAGGTCACAAACAACCAAGTTTCGAAACAAGATCAGTACCCGCTACCGAAAGCTGATGACCTGTTTGCAACGCTATCCGGGGGTAAATCGTTCACCAAATTGGATCCAACGTCGGCCTACATGACACAGGAACTGGTTGAATCATCAAAGAAACTTAGGTGAATCAACATGCACAAAGGATTGTTTATTTAAAACAGATGCCCTTTTGGCATTTGTTCGGCAGCAGCCATATTTCAGAGATACATGGAGAGCCTATTGAAATCCGTCCCCAGGACCGTGGTATTCCAAGACAACATCCTAGTCACAGGTCGTGACACCGCCAAGCACCTGCACAATCTGGAAGACGTTCTGCGTCGTCTGGACAAAGTGGGACTCAGGCTGAAACTTTCGAAGTGCTTTTTCATGGCACCAGAGGTCGAATTCCTTGGAGGAAAGATTGCTGCAGATGGAATCAGGCCTACAGACGCGAAAACAGAGGCCATCAAAAATGCGCCCAGGCCCCAGAATGTGACGGAGCTGCGTTCGTTCCTGGGTCTTCTCAATTACTTCGGTAACTTCTTACCCAAATTGAGCACAGTATTAGAGCCTTTGCACAAGCTGCTCAGGAAAGGAGACAACTGGGTGTGGGGTGAACTTCGAGACAGAGCCTTTGAGAAGGCTAGAAATCTGTTGTGTTCCCACAAGCTATTGGTACTGTATGACCCATGCAAGCGTCTAGTTTTGATCTGTGATGCGTCGTCCTATGGGGTTGGCTGCGTACTCCAGCAAGCCAATAAGTCAGGCAAACTACAACCAGTTGCAAAAGCATCTCGAAGCTTGACCAATGTGGAAAGAGCCTACAGCATGGTAGAGAAAGAGGCTTTAGCATGTGTTTACGGGGTAAAATAAAATGCTCCAGTACCTGTTTGGACTTCACTGCGAGCTGGAAACCGATCACAAGCCGCTTATATCGTTCTCGGAACATAAAGGTATCAATACCATCGCGTCGCCCCGCATCCAGAGGTGGGCGGCGATATTATCTGCCTATGATTATGTCATTCGCCTTAGACCAGGCACCGACAACTGCGCTGATGCATCGAGCCGGTTACCGTTGTCCACACCGGAGATGGAAACGCCAATGCTACTCACGGTCATGGAAGCCTTTGAGAATGAAGGGTCGCCTGTCACTGCTCAACAAGTTAAGACCTGGACCAACCAGGATCCGACCCTATTGGTTGTAAAACGTTGTGTTCTTAACGGGGACTGGTCAACCATCCCCAAGGAAATGGGTGATGAAACCAAACCGTACAGCCGTCGCAATGATGAGCTTTCCATCCAGTCCGACTGTTTACTGTGGGGTAATCGTGTTGTAATGCCCAAGAAAGGCAGGGCGAAATTTGCACGGGAGTTACATAGTACGCATCCCAGTATTGTCATGATGAAGGCCATCACCAGGTCCCATGTTTGGTGGCCTGGCATTGACTCAGACTTAGAGTCATGCGTGCATCAGTGCAGCACTTGCATGCAGTTAGGCAATGCCTCAAAGGAAGCTCCGCTCAGTCTGTGGTCATGGCCATCCAAACCGTGGTCTAGAATCCACATCGACTTTGTGGGCCCCTTCCTCGGTAAAATGTTTTTTGTGGTGCTGGATGCATACTCCAAATGGATGGAATGTGTGATCATATCATCCAGCACTTCCACTGCCACCATTGAGAACCTGAGAGCCATATTCGCCACACATGGTCTGCCAGACATCATTGTCAGCGACATCGGACCGTGTTTCACGAGCCTGGAGTTTCAATAGTTCATGAAACGCAACGGCATAAAACACATAGGTCAGCCCCATTCAAACCCGCATCCAATCGTCAAGCAGAGCGGGCAGTTCAAACCATCAAGCAGAGCCTGAAACGCGAAACTCACGGTTCCTTGCAGACACGCCTGTCACACATGCTGCTCAGTTACAGGACAAGGCCACACATGCTCACCGGGGTCCCACCTGCAGAACTATTGATGAAGAGAGGCCTCAAAACCAGGCTCTCTAGTCCATCCTGACCTTAACGGTCATGTCGAAACCCGACGTCAACACCACAAGTGGTATCACGACCGCGCTGCAGTGTCGCATGACATATCTGTAAATGACCCAATGTATGTACTTCACCAAGGTCAAGGGCCCAAGTGGCTCCCGGGCAATGTTATGGATAAGGAGGGTAACCGGGTGTATATGGTTAAGCTCAAGAATGGGCAGATGTGCAGGAAACACATTGACCAAATCAAACTAAGACACAGTGACGAACCAGAACAGTTGGGAGAAGACACTGCGAGTTAGACGACCAACCAACTCACGGTCAGCCTTCAGAAGAACCCACTGTGGTCAACGCCCAGGCCCAAGTCGTGAGAGACTCGGAAAGTACTGGGATTGTACTGAGACGGTCAACCAGGGAGCGAAGGGCTCCGGACCGTCTGAACTTGTAATATGGACTTGTGCCAAGAACTGGGGGCAGGGGAGAATGATGTAAATTATGTACATAAGGTTTGCCCACCAACAGGGGGCACTACCATCAGAGGTCCGAGGGTCATAGGTGCACTTGTGCTGGGCCAGAACTTCACCTTTGTACTTTGTATCTTCACTTCTGGAAGCCATTAAAGACTGACCAGGTTACACCTACTCACTGGCTGACAGTACGGAGTTCATTGTATCATTTCATACACCACAGCTTCTCTTCCCACTCCCGCAACGTTACCTCTGGAGTCTCTCAAGGAACTATCATTGATCCCTTGCTGTTTCCCATCTACATGCTGCGACATGATCTGAAAACATAATGTCAGGTTCCACATGTACGCTGATGACACCCAGCTCTACCTCACAGGATAAATGTAATCGCGCTATCATGAAATAAATAGTTAGGTTTTTAAAATGCAGTTAAAATATTTTGGGCATTATGAATTCCTGAGGAAAATTGGAGGATAATATTTTTTTGAAATTTTGAATGATTTGATTGGTTCCTTAACAAAGTTTTAATGTTAAAAGTTGACATTAAAATGTGACCAAAAATCATGACAAGAAGTTAGCGTTTTGGACAGGAAGAGCATGCACAAATGAGATTTTTAATCAGATATATATACATATGCAGATTGTGCGGAACATCTCATTTAAAACAACATAACCTTCAACTCACTATGAGCAAAATCACAGGACATGCAATCGTAATATAGATAGATAATTATTGCTACAATTCTGTATAAAGAGATCATTTATATCTGACTTTACCACGAGTAGAGGAAGATGATGAAAAATGGCGCAGACACTGCAAATTGAAGCCAACGCCAATCTCGAATTCCGTACGCTATGCCAGCCAGCACTACTTGACCCACGGTATAAGAGTAATTCATAACAGTTACAACAGAGGTTCGGATTTTAGTTGGGATCCATTCAATAGCTGGGGGAAATACAAGAAAGATGAAGACACTAAAGTAAATTGCTGATATTGAGCTGGCAACTGATGGACTGGCTTGCAGCCCATGTTCTTTTAATGGAAACTATATGAGGTGTTTCAGTGTGAATAAGACACAGTAATAGCACAAGTTCAATCCTGAAGGTGCTCACACATGCTGGGGAAATCCTCTGGTACTTCACCCAAATGGTCAATCTTCATATGTGACCTTGACAGTGGCCATTGGTAAGTTAGTTGATTTTGTTGGACATCATGTGTGAGCTTGATCCAGTCTTCATCTGATGCCCATGCACACACTCAGTCAGTCACTTTTCAGCAAGAGTAGCGACCTTGGCTGATTTGTAAGCTCCATGGCCCATTCTGCACCCACAACACTCACTTGTCTTTTTGTTTTCATTTTTGTTCAGCTCATTTTTTCCCCTCTCATCCTTCACTTCTGAAGGAATTGATTCCTTCCTCAGTTATGGTACCCTGAGCTCCAGGTGCTCTTCAGAACCTGGCCCAAATAGTCATTCTTCATGTGTGAACCTAGACAGTTTGTGTTGGCAACCTATTTGACCAAAGAGACAATCAAAGAGGAATCAGATGATGTTTCTCTCTGATGTCTACATGGATACACACGGGCAGCTAGTTAACTGTCATGATCAGGAGCCCTGGCTGAGGCCAACTATACACTCCCACTGCTGCCCAGCTGAAATGAACTAACTCAGCAGACCAGCCAGAGTACCGAACCTAACGGGTATCAGGCTTCCATGTGGGGGAACACAAGGGGAACATTAACCAAATTATTAATTTAAAAAAGGAGACAGACAAAAAGCAGGAAACTATAGACCAGTTAACATCTTTCGTTGGGAAACTGCTGGAGTCCATTATTAAGGAAGCAGTAGCGGGACAGGGTGGCGGCAGCGACGTGGAGCAGCGGCAGATCGGAGGGTGGCAGCATCGCGAGAGGAGCGGCGTGGGACTACACAGGGCGGCGGCAGCGACTTGGAGCAGCGGCAGATTGGAGGGAGGCAGCATCGCGAGAGGAGCGGCGCGGGACTACACAGGGCGGCGGCAGCGACTTGGAGCAGCGGCAATCGGAAGGAGCCACCATCGCAAGAGCGGCACGGGACTACACAGGGCGGCGGCAGCCCAGACCTGTGTCATGCTCTTCCTGTGCTATGTGGGAAATCAGTGTCCCTGACTGCTATTTGTGCAGGAAGTGTATCCAGCTGCAGCTTTCGACAGACCGCATTGCAGCACTGGAGCTGCGCATGGATTCACTCTGGAGCATCAGCGATGCTGAGGATGTTGTGAAGTGCATGTTTAGTGAGTTGGTCACACCGCAGATAAAGGTTACTCAGGCAGATAGAGAATGGGTGACCATCAGGCAGAGCAGTGGAAGGAAGGTAGTGCAGGGGTCCCCTGCGGTCATCCCCCTGCAAAACAGATGCACCATTTTGGGTACTGTTGGGGGGGGGGGAATGACTCATCAGGGGAAGGCAGCAGCAGTCAAGTTCATAGCACCATGAGTGGCTCTGCTGCACGGGAGGGCAGGAAAAAGAGTGGGAGGGCTATAGTGATAGGGGATTCTATTGTAAGCGGAATAGATAGATGTTTCTGCGGCCGCAATCGAGACTCCAGGATGGTATGTTGCCTCCCTGGTGCAAGGGTCAAGGATGTCTCGGAGCGGCTGCAGGGTATTTTGGAGGGGGAAAGTGAACAGCCAGTTGTCGTGGTGCATATAGGTACCAACGATATAGGTAAAAAACGGGATGAGGTCCTAAAAGCTGAATTTAGGGAGTTGGAGTTAAATTAAAAAGTAGGACCTCAAAGTTAGTAACCTCAGGATTGCTATCAGTGCCACATGCTAGTCAGAGTAGAAATAGCAGGATAGTTATGATGAATACGTGGCTTGATGAATGGTGCAAGAGGGAGGGATTCAAATTCCTGGGACATTGGAACCGGTTCTGGGGGAGGTGGGACCAGTACAAACCGGACGGTCCGCACCTGGGCAGGACTGGAACCAATGTTAGGGGGAGTGTTTGCTAGTGCTGTTGGGGAGGGTTAAACTAATACGGCAGGGGAATGGGAATCTATGCAGGGAGACAGAAGGAAGTAAAATGAGGCAGAAGCAAAAGGTAGAAAGGAGATAAGGAAAGGTGGAGAGAAGAGAAATCCAAGGCAAAAATCAAAAAGGGCCACATTACATCATAATTCTAAAAGGACAAAGAGTGTTAAAAAAACAAGCCTGAAGGCTCTGTGTCTCAATGCGAGGAGCATTCATAATAAGGTGGATGAATTAACTGCAGATAGCTGTTAATGGATATGATGTCATTGGGATTACGGAGAAATGGCTCCAGGATGACCAAGGCTGGGAACTCAACATCCAGGAGTATTCAATATTCAGGAAGGATAGACGGAAAAAAAAGGAGATAGGGTAGTGTTGCTGGTTTAAGAGGAGATTAACGCAATAGTAAGGAAGGACATTGGCTTGGATGATGTGAATCTGTATGGGTAGAGCTGCGGAACACCAAAGGGCAGAAAACGCTAGTGGGAGTTGTGTACAGACCACCAAACAGTGATAGTGAGGTTGGGGATGGCACGAAACAGGAAATTAGGGATGCATGCAATAAAGGTACAGCAGTTATCAAGGGTAACTTTAATCTACATATAGATTGGGCTAACTAAACTGGTAGTAATACGGTGGAGGAGGATTTCCTGGAGTGTATAAGGAATGGTTTTCTAGACCAATATGTCGAGGAACCAACTAGAGAGCAGGCCATCCTAGACTGTGTCTTGTGTACTGAGAGAAGATTAATTGGCAATCTTGTTGTGCGAGACCCCTAGGGGAAGAGTGACCATAATATGGCAGAATTCTTCATTAAGATGGAGAGCGACATAGTTAATTCAGAGACTAGGGTCCTGAAATTAAAGAAAAATAACTTTGATGGTATGAGATGTGATTTGGCTAGGATAGACTGGCCAATGATACGAAAAGGGTTGATGGTGGATAGGCAATGGCAGACATTTAAAGATCACATGGATGAACTTCAACAATTGTACATCCCTGTCTGGCATAAAAATAAAACAGGGAAGGTGGCTCAACTGTGGCTAACAAGGGAAATTAGGGATAGTGTTAAATCCAAGGAAGAGGCATATAAATTGGCCAGAAAAAGCAACAAATCTGAGGACTGGGAGAAATTTAGAATTCAGCAGAGGAGGACAAAGGGTTTAATTAGGAGGGGGAAAATAGAGTACGTGAGTAAGCTTGCAGAGAACATAAGAACTGACTAAAAAAGCTTCTATAGGTATGTGAAGAGAAAACGATTAGTTAAAACAAATGTAGGTCCCTTGCAGTCAGAATCATGTGAATTTATAATGGAGAACAAAGAAATGGCAGACCAATTGAACAAATACTTTGGTTCTGTCTTCACTGAGGAAGACACAAATAATCTTCCAGAAATACTAGGGGACTTGGGGTCTAGCGAGAAGGAGGAACTGAAGGAGATCCTTATAAGTCAGGAAATTGTGTTAGGGAAATTGATTAGATTGAAGGCCGATAATTCCCCAGGGCCTGATAGTCTGCATCCCAGAGTACTTAAGGAAGTGGTCTTAGAAATAGTGGATGCATTGGTGGTCATTTTCCAACATTCTATAGACTCTGGATCAGTTCCTATGGATTGCAGGGTAGCTAACGGAACACCACTTTTTAAAAAAAGGAGGGAGAGAGAAAACAGGGAATTATAGACCGGTTAGCCTGACATCGGTAGTGGGGAAAATGTTGGAATCAATTATTAAAGACGTAATAGCAGCGCATTTAGAAAGCAGTGAGAGGATCGGTCCAAGTCAGCATGGATTTATGAAAGGAAAATCATGCTTGACAAATCTTCTAGAATATTTTGAGGATGTAACTAGTAGAGTGGACAAGGGGGAAACAGTGGATGTGATGTATTTGGACTTTCAAAAAGCGTTTGACAAGGTCCCACACGAGATTAGTGTGCAAAATTAAAGCACATGGTATTGGGGGTAATGTATTGATGTGGATAGAGAACTAGTTGACAGACAGGAAGCAAAGAGTAGGAATAAACGGGTCCTTTTCAGAATGGCAGGCAGTGACTAGTGAGGTACCGCAAGGTTCAGTGCTGGGATTCTAGCTATTTACAATATACATTAATGATTTGGACAAAGAAATTGAATGTAATATCGCCAAGTTTGCAGATGACACTAAGCTGGGTGGCAGTGTGAGCTGTGAGGAGGATGCTAAGAGGCAGGGTGACTTGGGCAGGTTAGGTGAGTGGGCAAATGCATGGCAGATGCAGTATAATGTAGATAAATGTGAGGTTATCCACTTTGGTGGCAAAAACAGGGAGGCAGAATATTATCTGAATGGTGATAGATTAGGAAAAGGGGAGGTGCAACGAGACCTGGGTGTCATGGTACATCAGTCATTGAAAGTTGGCATGCAGGTACAGCAGGCAGTGAAGGCGGCAAATGGCATGTTGGCCTTCATAGCGAGAGGATTTGAGTATAGGAGCAGGGAGGTCTTACTGCAGATGTATAAGGCCTTGGTGAGGCCACACCTTGAATATTGTGTACAGTTTTAGTCCCCTAATCTGAGGAAGGACATTCTTGCTATTGAGGGAGTGCAGTGAAGATTCACCAGACTGATTCCTGGGATGGCAGGACTGACATATGAAGAATGACTGGATCGACTAGGCTTATGTTCACTGGAATTTAGAAGATTGAGAGGGGATCTCATAGAAACATGTACAATTCTGACGGGATTGGACAGGTTAGATGCAGGAAGAATGTTCCCGTTGTTGGGGAAGTCCAGAACCAGGGGTCACAGTCTAAGGATAAGGGGTAAGCCATTTAGGACCGAGATGAGGAGAAACTTCTTCACTCAGAGAATTGTGAACCTGTGGAATTCTCTACCACAGAAAGTTGTTGAGGCCAGTTCGTTAGATATATTCAAAAGGGAGTTAGATGTGGCCCTTACGGTTAAAGGAATCAAAGGGTATGGAAAGAAAGCAAGAATGGAGTACTGAAGTTTCATGATCAGCCATGATCATATTGAAAGTTGGCGCAGGCTCGAAGGGCCGAATGGCCTACTCCTGTTTCTAAGAGAATAATTCAATCAAGTAGAGTCAGCATGGTTTTATGAGAGGAAAATTATGTTTGACAAGTTTGCTGGAGTTCTTTGAGGATGTAACGAGCAGGGTGGATAAGGTGCAGTGATAAAGAAGGACAGAGGTTGATCACCTGGTCCAGGCCTACAATCAGGCCCCGATCTGCGAGAGACCATCAGCGGCAGGTCGGGGCCATAAAAGGAATGGCGAGCGGCGGCCATGGGCAGCGTGGTGCGTACCACTGCAAGATACAGCACGAGCTGGTGCAGGAGGGTGAAGGCAGCGAAGAGGGACGCCATCAAGGTCCAGGTCAGTGATTGGAGCGTGTGCAGGTTCAGCAGGAGCGGCGAGGTCAGAGCGAAGGAGCGGTGAGAAATTGTAGAGGGACGTGATCGGGCCCAGGAGAGGCGCGAGTTCGGAGCCAGAAGAGGCATGGACCCAGGGGCAGCACGGGCCAGCGCACACTGCAATATGTGTGTGCACTAGGCGCATGCAACAGAGCAGGTCTCCAGTCATCTTGGTTATTCCTTGCCACTGGACCAAGACCTGGCTCTGTCAAGCCCGTGTGGTGGCTGGTATGCAATGGCCACCACACATTAAAAAAATCCACGCCCAGGTATCTTCCACCCTACACTATGTAGTTCAAGACCTAGAATATTAGGTCCTTCATTGAAACACCTGTGAACTCATACCTTTTTGGCGAGGAAGCAAGTCATCCTCATTTCAAGGGACTGATGATGATGAGGGGATAAGGGGAAACCAGTGGATGTAGTGTATTTGGATTTCCAGAAGACATTCGATAAGGTGCCACATAAAAGGTTACTGCACAAGATAACAGTTCACGGGGTAGGGGATAATATATTAGCATGGATAGAGCATTGGCTAACTAACAGAAAACAGAGTTAGGTAATTTTCCGGTTGGCAAACAGTGATTAGTGGGGTGCCGCAGGGATCGGTGCTAGGTACTCAACTATTTACAATCTATATTAAAGACTTGGATGAAGGGACTGAGTGTAATGTAGCCAAGTTTGCTGATGATACAAAGATGGGTGGGAAAGCAAACTGTGAGGATGACACAAAAAATCTGCAGAGGGATATAGACAGGCTAAGTGAGTGGGCAAAAATGTGGCAAATGGAGTATAATGAGGGAAAATGTGAGGTTATCCACTTTGGCAGTAAAAATAGCAAAGCAACTTACAATTTAAATGGAGAAAAATTGCAGTGTTGCAGTACAGAGGAACCTGGAGGTCCTTGTGCATGAAACACAAAAAGTTAGTATGCAGGTACAGCAAGTGATCAGGAAGGCAAATGGAATGTTGGCCTTTATTGTGAAGGGGATGGAATATAAAAGCAGAGAAGTACTGCTACAACTGTTCAGGATATTGGTGAGGCCACACCTGGAGTACTGTGTACAGTTTTGGTCTCCTTATTTAAGGAAGGTTATACTTGCATTGGAGGCTGTTCAGAGAAGGTTCACTAGGTTGATTCCGGAGATGCGGGGGTTGACTTATGAAGATAGGTTGAGTAGGTTGGGCCTCTACTCTTTGGAGTTTAGAAGAATGAGAGGCGATCTTACGAAACATATAAGATAATGAGGGGGCTCGACAAGGTGGATGCAGAAAGGCTATTTCCACTCATAGGGGAAACTAAACCTAGAGGACATAATCTCAGAATAAGGGGCTACCCATTTAAAACTGAGATGAGGAGGAATTTCTTCTCTCAGAGGATTGTAAATTTGTGGAATTCTCTACCCCAGTGAGCTGTGGAGGCTAGAACTTTGAATATATTTAAGGCAGAGATAGAGAGATATTTGAGAGATAAGGGAATAAAGGGTTATGGGGAGCGGGCAGGGAAGTGGAACTGAGTCCATGATCAGATCAGCCATGATCTTATTGAATTGCAGAAACATAGAAACATAGAAAATAGGGTCTACTGTAATATAAACAGGGACAGATCCAGTGTAATATAAACAGAGACAGGGTCCAGTGTAATATAAACAGAGACAGGGTCCAGTGTAATATAAACAGAGACAGGGTCTAGTGTAATATAAACAGAAACAGGGTCTCGTGTAATATAAACAGAGACGGGGTCCAGTGTAATATAAACAGAGACATGGTCCGGTGTAATATAAACAGAGACGGGGTCCAGTGTAATATAAACAGCACCAGGGTCTAGTGTAATATAAACAGAGACAGGGTCTAGTGTAATATAAACAGAGACAGGGTCTACTGTAATATAACCCGGGACAGGGTCTACTGTAATATAAACAGGGACAGGGCCCAGTGTAATATAAACAGAGACAGGGTCTAGTGTAATATAAACAGAGACAGTGTCTAGTGTAATATAAACAGAGACAGGGTCCAGTTTAATATAAACAGGGACAGGGTCTATTGTAATATAAAGAGAGACAGGGTCTAGGGTAATATAAAGGGAGACAGGGTCTAGTGTAATATAAACCGAGACAGGGTCTAGTGTAATATAAACAGAAACAGGGTCTCGTGTAATATAAACAGAGACGGGGTCCAGTGTAATATAAACAGAGACATGGTCCGGTGTAATATAAACAGAGACGGGGTCCAGTGTAATATAAACAGCACCAGGGTCCAGTGTAATATAAACAGTGACAGGGTCTACTGTAATATAAACAGTGACAGGGTCTAGTGTAATATAAACAGAGACAGGGTCTAGTGTAATATAAACAGAGACAGGGTCTACTGTAATATAAACCGGGACAGGGTCTACTGTAATATAAACAGGGACAGGGCCCAGTGTAATATAAACAGAGACAGGGTCTAGTGTAATATAAACAGAGACAGTGTCTAGTGTAATATAAACAGAGACAGGGTCCAGTGTAATATAAACAGGGACAGGGTCTATTGTAATATAAAGAGAGACAGGGTCTAGGGTAATATAAAGGGAGACAGGGTCTAGTGTAATATAAACCGAGACAGGGTCTAGTGTAATATAAACAGAAACAGGGTCTCGTGTAATATAAACAGAGACGGGGTCCAGTGTAATATAAACAGAGACATGGTCCGGTGTAATATAAACAGAGACGGGGTCCAGTGTAATATAAACAGAGACATGGTCCGGTGTAATATAAACAGAGACGGGGTCCAGTGTAATATAAACAGCACCAGGGTCCAGTGTAATATAAACAGTGACAGGGTCTACTGTAATATAAACAGTGACAGGGTCTAGTGTAATATAAACAGAGACAGGGTCTACTGTAATATAAACCGGGACAGGGTCTACTGTAATATAAACAGGGACAGGGCCCAGTGTAATATAAACAGAGACAGGGTCTAGTGTAATATAAACAGAGACAGTGTCTAGTGTAATATAAACAGAGACAGGGTCCAGTGTAATATAAACAGGGACAGGGTCTATTGTAATATAAAGAGAGACAGGGTCTAGGGTAATATAAAGGGAGACAGGGTCTAGTGTAATATAAACCGAGACAGGGTCTAGTGTAATATAAACAGAAACAGGGTCTCGTGTAATATAAACAGAGACGGGGTCCAGTGTAATATAAACAGAGACATGGTCCGGTGTAATATAAACAGAGACGGGGTCCAGTGTAATATAAACAGCACCAGGGTCCAGTGTAATATAAACAGTGACAGGGTCTACTGTAATATAAACAGTGACAGGGTCTAGTGTAATATAAACAGAGACAGGGTCTCGTGTAATATAAACAGAGACAGGGTCTACTGTAATATAAACCGGGACAGGGTCTACTGTAATATAAACAGGGACAGGGCCCAGTGTAATATAAACAGAGACAGGGTCTAGTGTAAGATAAACAGAGACAGTGTCTAGTGTAATATAAACAGAGACAGGGTCCAGTGTAATATAAACAGGGACAGGGTGTAGTGTAATATAAACGGAGCAGGCTTGATGGGCCGAATGCCCTAATCCTGGTCCTATTTCTTATGTTCTTATGCAGTACAGAGGGACCTGGGGGGTCCTTGTACATGAAGCACAAAAAGGTAGCATGCAGGTACAGCAAGTAATCAGGAAGGCAAATGGAATGTTGGCCTTTATTGCAAGGGGGATGGAGTATAAAAGCAGAGAAATCCCGCTACAACTGTACAGGATATTGGTGAGGCCAGACTTAGAGTACTGCGTACAGTTTTGGTCTCTATATTTAAGGACGGATATACAGGTACTGGCCTTGAAGGCTGTTCAGAGAAAGTTTCGCTAGGTTGATTCTGGAGATGAGGGGGTTGACTTATGAAGATAGGTAGAATAGGTTGGGCCTATACTCATTGGAGTTCAGAAGAATGAGAGGTGATCTTATCGAAACATGTAAGATAATGAGGGGGTTCGACAAGGTGATTGCAGAGAGGATATTTCCACTCATAGGGAAAACTAAAACTAGGTGGCATAGTCTCAGAATAAGAGGCTGCCTATTTAAAACTGAGATGAGGAGGAATTTCTTCTCTCGGAGGGTTATAAATCTGTGTAATTCTCTGCCCCAGAGAGCTGTGGAGGCTGGGTCATTGAATATATTTAAGGCGGAGATAGACAGATGTTTGAGCGATAAGGGAGTGAAGGGTTATGGGGAGACGGCAGGAAAGTGCCGCTGAGTCCATGATCAGATCGGCCATGATCTTATTGAATGGCGGAGCAGGTTCGAGGGGCCGTACAGCCTACTCCTGCTCCTATTTCTTATGTTCTTATGAACCTCTTGGTCAGAAGGTTACTGGTGTAAATGGTGCAGAAGAGAATTCAATTACATTTTTAACAACAAGTTTTTGAAGAACTCTTGGTGAGAATATGGTGTTAAACCTGTTAAAAACAGACTTCCAAACTTTGCATGTTATTTTATCAGTTCCTAAACCAGAAAACCCAATCTATAAAAGTTAAACAAATGCAGCTTGATTTTTCCCTGAGATTCTTACAACTGTAGTATATTATAGTTTATTTTAAAAGTATTTACATCCTATAATATTTAACAGTTTTCACTCCAATTACATAGTATGAGCTCTCCATAGTTACCAGTTATCCCAGTAGCTGTTTTCTATACAGGCTATAGCTCACTGCCTCTTCTGCATTTCCGTGCTGTCAATAGGTGCATACACTGGCGTGCTTTGGAGAGGGCGGTAAGAGGAGTGGCAATCTCCAAAATGGATAAGCGTACGTCAATTCAGCTTTGCATGCCGATTGACGTCACGCTCCTGCTAATTAGGTCACTTGCTGCGAGCGGAGACAACAGCAGCGCTGCCGACCTGCCAAAAATGGCAGCTGCCGCAGGACCTGCCAGAAGTGAGGCGGCCACCATATTTTCACTAAAACAAGCGTTAACGCCCAGCGCTAAATCCTCCAAATTCTAGGCCATAAACTAATTCACTTACGAAAACTGTAAGTGTTGAACATGACCCCTGACAGTGCCACTCCGCATAGAAACCTCCAGAAGCAGAACAAGGGGAAGGAGGTGGAGAAAGCCCCGCATGTTCCAGAGACTGCTAGCTGGAAGCAGGACCAGAGCAGGAGAGTCCGTCGTCCGTACCTGACAATAATAAAGACAAGGTAAACATTAAGGAATAGATACCCTTCTATTACAGGTTTAACACTGTTACTTTACAATATTGGTAAGTGTCCACTGTGACCCTGTCTGGTGACATAGACCCCAATATTTATGGGGAGGGAGAGGGTCTCGTAAAATGCTGGCAACGAGGAGATCCTGCCAATTTAACGACAAGATTTTGTTACAATTTTTTTACTGTGATTACCGCCTGGCAGCCGGCAAAATTAAAGGATGGCCGGCTGCCAGGCAGGAAAGCCTGCGGTAGAAGGTTGCAGCAAGGGATCCTTGTAGATGGTCGCCTGCGACCGTAAAACATCTCAGGTTAATTGGGGAGGGGGGTGGGGGAAAGGGGGTTGGTGGGTGAAGAGATGCGACAGAAGGTTTACTTGAGGGGCTGGGGGAAGTACTCCTGCTTCTCTTGGCCCATAAGCAGTGCTGGAAAAGCATTTACCTACATTGATCCGGAATCTCCCATCTCCCTTGAGCTGCCGAGTTTCCAAAGCCCTGGGAAACCTGGCTCGGAGCCATTAAATCTTGACGTCTGTTAAAATCTCAGGAAAGAAGCCTCATTAATATATAATGAAAGACCCGCCTCTCCAGTGCAGGTTAGTCGGACGGCCCCAAACCCGCCGTGGTTAAAATGGAAGTAGGCATGTTCGCGGTGGGTTGGAAATCAGGTTTGGCATGCTTATCCCCAGACCCTCTCCTGCCCTTGTGGTGGGGGGAGTGTTTAAATTCCCTCATGGTTAATGCTTGGAGCGTGTTTAATTGGTATTGTACAGGACCTTTATAGCTTACAGAGATTTAAACACCAGTTATCAGAGCACTGTGAGCCACCAATGAACTGTCATAGCTACAGAGGGAATTGAAAGGCCTTTATTCCAATTCTCTCACCTCCTTTCCTAAAGGAGCTGACTCCTTACCAGGAAAGCCTGAAATTGGTTGTCAATGGATTTGTATTTTGGAGACCAGTTACTTGTGCTGTCCCGCATGGTATGGTTAAAATCTTTGTTATTTACTGTTTACATTGATGATCTAGATGTAGGTGTTGGGGGAATGATCCAGACGTTTGTGATCATTAGGACTGTAGGGGATGCTCAGATACTGCAAGTATGTCTTGATGTCTTGGGTGAGGAGGCCTGAGTTTGGCAAATTATCTTTAAGCAATAGTGTCATGCATGTGGGCAGGTCTAATGCTAAACATACACCCTACGGAGAACAGAATTAAAACCAATTATGAGATCTGGGTATTTTGGTGCATCAATCTCTAAAGATCTATGACCAATGTCTTGAAGCAATAATAAAGCAAACAGGGTATATCACAGTACAATTCACTATCAAATAAAGAATACCATTTTGTCCTTATACAAGAACTTGGTTAGGTCTCAGTTAGACTACTCTATCCAGTTTTAGTCTCTTCACATGGTGGTGATATTGAGGCATTGAAAAGGGTGCAGAGGAGGGCTACAAGATTATTTTTCAGTCTAAAACACATTTAATACCCAGAGAGGCTCTATATACTTTCGAAAAGCGTAGACTTGGGAAATTTGATTGAGGTTTGGCATGTTGTTATTGGGGTGCGCGCCGACCCATTTGCGTCCCACGGGAGGAATTGCCCGTAGGCGACAAGGATGGCACCGGCCGACGTCACCACCAGCTTTGCCGTGGGCCGGCATATTTTTCTGTCGGCCTGACAATGGCGGCCCTTGCCTCAACTAGGCCGCCATCCTGCAGCCCAGCACTCCGTTATGGGTGGCAGGCTGTGGGCCTGGTCGAGGGCATCCCTTGTGGCCCAGTGGCGGCCACCAAAAGAACTGCAGAGGACGCAGTGGTCCTCCCCTTTAATTGATGTTGCCGATGGTTTGCTGAGCTCCGGATTGCAGCGCTGGGCTCAGCGCTGTTCTACCGCCCCAGGAGCACTCCTCCACAGACACAGAGCACCTCTGATAGCGCTCGGCCGCCACTGATGGGCGGCAGGGCCGAATTCTGCGCCAGGGTGGAACTTCCAAGCCAGGCGATTAATGTCCTGGCCCCGGAAGGTTACTGCCTCTAAACGGGGCACTGTCAATTTCGCAACCACAGACTTACGTTAATATAATATTGAAAGTGCCACATAAAGGAAAAAAAAATAGCTCAATATGAGAGCAGCTGCTGCCTATTGAACTGTACTGCCGCAGCAGTCAGTACCTTGAAGAGATGACAGAAAGAAATTTTAATGAACAAAGGACAAGGTACTAAAAAATAGTTTGTTTAGCCTGTTGTAATTGATTATTTTAACCACCTTTTCACAGAAAAGATTTGGCAAAAGAGTTACTTTTAAATGCTGTGTTTTATAATATATATCTGGAATTTCCTCGAAAATACGAAGAGAATAGGATACCACTGAATCCAAGAAAATGTCTATGACAGACCCAAATTTGTAATACACCCATTTAGCATCCAGGCTCTTTGATGCCTCTACGCATGTAAATAGAACCCATAGTTATATATAACCCATGTTTACCAATTGAAACAGTGATTTTTTTTATACTAAGAGTTTAGCTGGCACAATTTTCGCTTCACATCAGGTTGGTCTTGCACTTTGAGTTTGAGATATTCAGTTGTGAGCTCAACCCCAAAAGAAACAACTCTTAGTATTATCCATCCTGCTTTTTTTACTTGTCAGAAAGCCTGCCCAGTATTATGGCTCCTGTCAGCAAACCAGCCATGTAGATAGATTGAGCGATCCATTTCAGCGACTTCTGGTTGCACACTAAGTCCCACTGTCAAAACAAGAATGGAACTGATAACAACAACAACAACAACTTGTATTTATACAGTATAGTGCCTTTAACATAATAAAACATCCCAAGGCGCTTCACAGGAGTATTATAAAATAAGAAATTTGACACCGAGCCACATAAGGAGAAATTAGGGCAGGTGACCAAAAGCTTGGCCAAAGAAGTTGGTTTTAAGGAGCGTCTTAAAAGATGAAAGAGAGGTAGAGAGGCGGAGAGATTTAGATAGGGAGTTCCAGAGCTTAGGGCCTAGGCAACGGGCACCAATAGTTAAGCGATTATAATCAGGAATGCTCAAGAGGGCAGAATTAGAGGAGCGCAGATATCTCGGGGGTTGAGGGGCTGAAGGAGATTACAGAGATAGGGAGGTGTGAGGTCATGAAGGGATTTGAAAACAAGGATGAGAATTTTGAAATCTAGGCATTGCTTAACTGGGAGCCAATGTAGGTCAGTAAGCACAGGGGTGATGGGTGAACAGGACTTGATGAGAATTAGGACATGGGCAACTGAGTTTTGGGTATGGTAGAATGTGGGTGGCTAGCCAGGAATGCGTTGGAATAGTTAAGTCTAGAGGTAACAGAGGTATGGATGAGGGTTTCAGCGGCGGATGAGCTGAGGCAAGAGCGGAGACGGGCGATGTTAATGGAGGTGGAAGTATATGGTTTTAGTTATGGTGTGGATACGTGGTCAGAAGCTCATTGAGCAGTAACCTTTTATGTGGCACCTTATCGAATGCCTTCTGGAAATCCAAATACATCACATCCACTGGTTCCCCCTTATCCATCCTGCTCTTTACATCCTCAAAGAACTCCAGCAAATTTGTCAAACATGATTTCCCTTTCATAAAACCATGCTGGCTCTGTTTGATTGAATTTTCCCAATGACAGATGTTAGGCTAACTGGTCTATAGTTTCCTACTTTCTGTCTCCCTCCTTTCTTAAATAGGGGCGTTACATTTGCGGTTTTCCAGTCCGCTGGAACCTCTCCAGAATTCAGGAATTTTGGTAGGTTACAACCAGTGCATCCATTATCTCTACTGCCATTTCTTTTAAGACCCTAGGATGTAGGCCATCAGGTCCAGGGGACTTGTCCACCTTTAGTCCCACTAGTTTGCCAAGTACTTCATCTCTAGTGATAGTGATTGTTTTAAGTTCGCCCCCCTCCCCCCCCCCCATAGCACCTTGATTATCAATTATTGGGATGTTTTTCGTGTACTCTATCGTGAAGACCGATACAAAATATTTGTTCAAAGTCTCTGCCATTTCCCTGTTTCCCATTATTAATTCTTCAGTCTCATCCTCTAAGGGACCAACATTTACTTTAGCTACTAGCTTCCTTTTTTTTATACCTTTTTGTAGAAGCTCTTACTGTCCGTTTTTATATTTCTTGCTAGTTTACTCTCATATGGTATCTTCTCTGTCTTTATTGTTTTTTTAGTCATCCTTTGCTGGTTTCTAATAATTTCCCAATCCTCTGGCCTTCCACTGTCCTTCGCAACATTATATGCCTTTGTTTTCAATTTGATACCATCCTTTACTTCCTTAGTTAGCCAGGGATGATTCATCCTTCTTTTAGCATCTTTTTTTCTCTCACTGGAATAAATCTTTGCTGAGAGTTATGAAATGTCTCCTTAAATGTTTGCCACTGCTTTTCTATAGTCTGACCCTTTAATATATTTTTACAGTCCACCTTAACCAACTCTGCCTTCATACCCTTGTAATGACCTTTATTTAAGTTCAGGAAACTAGTTTGAGAATTAGCTTTCTCACCCTCAAACTGAATTTGAAATTCTACCATGCTATGATCACTCTTCCCAAGAGGATCCTTCATGACAAGATCATTAATTAATCCAGACTCGTTACACATTACCAGATCTAAAATAGTCTGCTCCCTGGTTAGTTCCACAACTTATTGTTCAAAGAAACCATCCCGGATACACTCTATGAACTCTTCCTCAAGGTTACCTTTGCCAATTTGATTTGTCCAATCAATATGAAGATTAAACTCACCCATGATTATTGCTGTACCTTTCTTACAAGGCTCCTGTCACTACTTTTAGTGGTTTGTGTATCTCTATCCCCAGATCTCTCTGTTCTTCTACCCCATTTAGACTGTTGGGGGAGAAATTCATGTGGTTAGTGCCACAAGATGGTGCTAAAATGCCGGTCGATTCTCTACCACCAGCTGATGGTGGTTCCAGCGGCACACAGCATATCTGAGATGCCAGTAGCGCTGCTGCAATACTCGCTCGCCGGGGACATCGCAATCATGGAGCTCATGACATAAGTGAGTGTGCAACGCTCATTTGATGCCCAATCTCCTAACTTCGTTTTGGCCATTTCAGTTACCGCTGGAGAAAGCAACAACGGTAGAGGTGGCGTGCAGCAGCAAGAAGCCGGCTCCAGCAACGCTATTTAAATGGATCATCATCAATCATTCGCACCTGACAGAGTTTTGCAGTTTAAGTGCTTGTGTGCTACTTCCTGCAACTGCAAGAGTTTTCTTTAGTCATGTTAAGGTTAGTTGTTAACTGGGATTGTTCTGGTAAGTAAAAAAACTCCATCATTATTTCAAAACACTTCAATCCACAATACTTTGTAAAAGTTATGGGGGCTGTACTGGCAGTCGACCTCGCACTCCAGGATCTAGGACAAAGTAAGTGCAGGCAGCGAAAAAGATGGGAACATGTGCACAGAGGGAGGAGGAGGGCTATCAGGGCTCTGAACAGGAGGCCTTTCCCTCTTAGGGTCTCCCGACAGCGCTTCTCCTACCTTTAATTAAGCGAGGAGCAGTGTCTTAGGAGGCTCCGCTTCACCGCGAAGCTGGTTACATAACTGCCACCTCTTGCGACCAGATCTCTAGCCTCAAACCAGGGCGACCACAGCTCTCCCAGTGGCAGTCAAAGTTACCTTGGCCCTCAATTTCTTTGACAGTGGATCCTTGCAGTCTGCAGCAGGAGACTGTAGGGGAGGACGAAAACCCCCTCATTTTACCCAGAAGGAAAAGGGCTGTGGGATCAGTCTGTGCTGTGAATTGAAACCGATACAGTTTGACCATGGCAGAGCAGTGATTGGACAGGGGAGGACACCGGAGGGCCAATGGTGGGACAGAGTCAGCCCGAAGCATGGGGCTTTCAAGCCAATGGGAGAGCACTTGCTCGAAAACTGGGACTGACTCACAGCCATTATCGGACTATTGTCTTCCCCATGTTTACACTATGGAAGGAAATTATGCAGATCTTCAGAAAACTAGGGGACCCAAAACAAACCAAGGACCTACACAATGGCTACAGGAGGCCAACCCAATTAACACCTACTCAAACCTTGAGTAGGTTAGAAAAACTAAATTGAAGGAAAATTATGCAGACCTTTAGAAACCAGGGAACCCGAAACAACCCAAGGGCCTACACAATGGCTACAGGAGGCCAACGCAATCAACACCCACTCAAACCTTGAGTAGGTTAACATCAGTGGAAAAAACCCGCAATGATCTAAAACTGCTGCATTTTTCAAAATCACAAAGCCCACCAATGGGAAGAATCGATTTCAGCAGAAGAGGCGGACTGGATAATCTGGCTATAAAAAGGGGTTTCTGACCAGTGTGGGTGGTTCCCTGCCCTCGTCATCCAATAACCACAACCAGCAAGACTCTCGACACTGAAGGAAAACCAGTGTCCGAAGACACCGAAGATAGAAGAAACAAACCACTAGACTGCAGAAGGCACAGTAGTGAGTATAACCTCTGGACCCCAGAACTCCCAACTCAGTTAGGCCAGGAAAGGTGGGAGGTTGGGCATTGTACTGCTAAACTTGTGTAAAGATTTTCGTTGTGTCCATTTAGGGGGATTGTTTTGTTGGTGTATTGCTGTTTATTGAGATACACCTTGTCAAATAAATTGGAAGCCTTAAGTTCCTCTTGGAATCACCTTGTCTCAGTTCTATTGTATTACATCTCCTGATCATGAGTCTTATGTCAGAACAGTGTAAGGGAAGCTAGGAGCGCCTCGAAAATGCTCAACTGTGTGTCACAGGCTAGGGAAGAAGGGGTTAGGAGTGTTTGACACTCACAGGTGCCTCACAGGCTAGGCATAAGCTGTGGGGACGCACGAGCCTCAAAACCCCCTTCATAAGCTGTGGACACAGTCTCTCCAGGGGTGCTCTTGCAGCACTCAGGGTACCTCACAGGCCAGGCATAAGCTGTGAGGGCAGAAGCCCAGAGAGAGACACCCAAGGCACAACAACACTCCCTGAAAACCCCTTACAAGACATAGCTAACAATTTGCAGTTCGCTGTCCATCGCTGCATCCGGGAAGTCACTGAGACTCTCTACACCAGGAGACGGTACTATATTGGCTTCCTGATCACCAGAGAGAAGCAGAACGAGAATGCTTTGCCAGAATAGCTTCCCATCAACTGCACCCACGTAGCTTTGCGGGTGCCGTATACCAATCCTAAGATCTTCCGTAACCGCAAAGGCTATCACTCACTTAATTGGTGTGCGACCACGCACAGCGAATCCTCAATGTCAATGCCTGCTGCCCAGTGCCAGACTGGTGTGCCAGTACTCTTCCAGCCACCACATCATGTTCGAGGATTGCTGTTTGGAGACGGGGGGCTATCAGCTCGCAACCTGGCTCATGACTCCCCTCCGCAACCCCAACACTCATGCCCAGCACTCATATAATGGAAGCCACACTGCCACCAGGAACATCATCGAGCAGACCATCGGTCTGCTGAAGTTCCGCTGCTTTGACTGCTCGGGAGGAGCCCTCCAGTACTTGGCTGAATGGATGTCGCATTTTTTGGTGGTCTGCTGCATGCTCCACAACTGGGCCATCATGAGGATGCAGCCCTTGCCACCAGGGATTTCAGGATCACCTCAGGAACAGGTTGAGGAGGAGGACAGGAGGGAGGAGGCAACCAAACAATCTGCCTTCCGCATGGGCTGTCTGTGACCGGCTCATCAGACTCCAATTCGCATGAATGAAACCCCAGATCCCCATCATATCATCCCTGTCTCGCACCATATCACAGCGTCCTGCGTGCAAAGCTGAAATGAGAGACACCACAAAAGATTGCAAACAAAGTCAATCAATTTATCTATAATCATCTGCCACAAATTTACATGAATACAATTAACAAATCACCCTCGTGCAATCCCTTAGTGTCTGTCTTTCCTATGCCCTTTCCTGATCTAGTGCTCCTGCACGGTGCTTCCCCAGTGGCTGCAGCACGTTTGGTGGAAGGTGTAATGTATGTATAAAAAGTCTGACCAGATACTGTGAGCTCAAAGTAAAGTGTGACCTTAGTCTTTTATTGCAGGTCTCCAGAGTGCCTCTTCAGCTCGTGAGGCCTCTTTAAATACAGTTGTTCCCAAGAGATTGTGGGATCCCTTGGGACTCCAGGGGATGAGCCCGCTGATGGTTAAACAAGGTATTTACAGGTTTACATATATAACAACACTCCCCACCCCCCCCCCCCCCCCCGAAGTCAATAGTGTAACTATTTACAAGGTGAGTCAATATGGATCGTCTCGGTGCAAATGCTGGTTTTGGTGAGTCGTTTGTTGGGCCCTCGCTTGGCTGCTGTGCAGCTGGCCTTGCTGGGCTGCCTGGTGTGGTGAGTCCTGCTAGGCTGCTGCGGGTGATGGGTTCTGCTTCGTGGTCAACCGCTGTGTCAGTTGCCACTGGTGTGTGTGTTGGGGGGTCGAAAAAGGTAGGGTCTAATGTGGGTTGCTCTGGATAGTCCGTGAATCTGAGTTTCATTTGGTCCAAGTGTTTCCTGTAGACGAATCCATTTGAAAGTTTGACCCGAAACACCCTACTCCCCTTCAGTTCAACACAAATACAGGATCATTAATCTCAATTCCGCATGACACATTTGCGCTATCATGATATGTACTTTGTTGAAACCGCCTGGTCTCTCTGCCTGACCATTGGATGCTGGTTTGAACATGTTGTGACATGTTAGATCCCATTTTGGCTCATGAACTCTGGTGAAACACGGCCCGTTGTCACTCGCAAGGACATCAGGCAGGCCGTACGTGGCAAACATAGCCTGCAGGCTTTCAGTGATGGCAGCAGACGTGCTTGCCGACATTATCTCACATTCAATCCATTTGGAGTACGCATCTACAACCACTAGGAACATTTTTCCCAAGAACGGGCCTGCATTGTCAACATGGACCCTAGACTACGATTTGGAGGGCCAAGATCATAAACTTAGTGGCGCCTCCCTGGGTACATTGCTTAACTGTGAACATGTGTTACAGTTGTGCACGCAGGACTCAAAGTCCGCATCGATACCGGGCCACCACACGTGGAATCTGGCTATCGCTTTCATCATTACAATGCCTGGGTGGGTACTGTGGAGATCACTAATGAAAGTGTCCCTGCCCTTTTTTGGTATCGCTACCCGATTACCCCACAGAAGGCAGTCTGCCTGTAAAGACATTTCATCTTTGCGCTGCTGATATGGCTTTATTTCCTCCTGCAATTCTAATGGGACACTGGACCAGCTCCCGTGAAGCACACAGTTTTTTTTACTAAGGACAGTAAGGGGTCCTGGCTCGTCCAGGTTCTAATCTGTTGGGCGATAACAGGTGATTGCTCACTCTCGAATGCTTCCATAGCTAAATCTGCGGGCTGTTCCATTTCCACCCCCATGGTGGGCAATGGCAGCCTACTGAGAGCATCGGCACAGTTTTCTGTGCCTGCCCTGTAGCGGATGGTGTAGTTGTATGCGGACAACGTGAGCGCCCATCTCTAGATGCGGGCTGATACATTCGTATTTATCGCCTTACTTTCCGAAAAGAGGGATATCAGGGGCTTATGGTCAGTTTCCAATTCAAATTTGAGCCCAAACAGATATTGATGCATTTTCTTTACCCCATAAACACACGCTAACGCTTCTTTTTCAATCATGCTGTAGGCCCCCTTAGACAGACTTTTGGATGCATAAGCAACCGGTTGCAATTTCCCAGATTCATTAGCTTGTTGCAATACACACCCGACGACGCATCACATGCTAGTACCAAACGCTTACATGGATCATACAACACAAGCAATTTGTTTGAGCATAACAGTTTTCTAGCTTTTACAAAGGCATTTTCTTGGCTTTTACCCCATACCCATTCGTCTCCTTTACGCAGTAAAGCGTGCAGTGGTTCGAACAGTGTGCTGAGACCCGGTAAGAAGTTATCAAAGTAGTTCAGGAGTCCTAGAAACAACCGCAGCTCCATCACATTCTGTGGCCTCGGTGCATTCTCGATTGCCTCTGTCTTCGAATCGGTGGACCTGATGCCGTTCGCCGCGATTCTTCTCCCCAGGAACTCCACTTCAGGCGCCAAGAAAACGTACTTTGAGCCTTTTAACCTGAGCCCCACATGATTAAGCCGACTAAGAACTTCCTCCAGGTTCTGCAGATGCTCGACTGTGTCCCGACCTGTAACCAAGATGTCGTCCTGGAAGACCACGGTGCACGGGACCGACTTCAGTTAGCTTTCCATGTTTCTCTGGAATATCGCCACGGTTGATCGAATCTCAAACGGGCATCTGTTGTAGATGAAGAGGCCTTTGTGCGTGTTGGTGAGGGCCTTCGATGCTTCCTCCAGCTCCTGCGTCATGTAGGCCGAGGTCAAGTCCAGCTTTGTGAACGTCTTTCCTCCCGCCCGCGTCATAAAAAGGTCGTCTGCTTTTGGTAGTAGGTATTGATCCTGCAGGGAGAAATGATTGATAGTTACTTTGTAATCACCACAGATTCTGATGATGCCATCGCCCTTGAGGACTGGAACAATCAGACTGGCCCACTCATTGAATTCGATCGGCGAAATGATGCCCTCTCGTCGCAGCCGGTCCAGCTCAATCTCCACCCTCTCTCTCATCATGTACGGTACTGCTCTCGCCTTGTGGTGGATGGGTCGCGCCCCCGGAATTAGGTGGATCTGCACTTTTGCTCCTTGGAACTTCCCGATGCCTGGTTCGAATAATGAGGGGAACTTGTTTAGGACTTGGGCACACGAAGTGTCGTCGACAGGTGAGAGCGCTCGGACGTCGTCCCAGTTCCAGAGTATCTTCCCCAACCAGTTCCTGCCGAGCAGTGTGGGGCCATCGCCTGGTACCACCCAGAGTAGGAGACCTTTACAGTAGCACTGCCGATTATGGGAATCAGTTCCTTTGTGTAAGTTCTCAGTTTAGTATGAATGGGAGTCAGGACTGGCCTTGAAGCCTTGTTGCACCACAATTTATCGAAAGTCATTTTGCTCATAATGGACTGGCTCGCGCCCGTGTCTAGCTCCATTGACACCGGGAGTCCATTCAATTCAACCTTCAGCATTATAGGGGGACACTTGGTGGTAAATGTGTGCACCCCATATACCTCTGCCTCCTCGGTCTGAGGCTTTGATTCATCGTGATCTGCTGTGGATCTGTCCTCCTCTGCAACATGGTGGTTTGCAGAATTAACAGGGTTTGCAGCTCGCCTGCACATACGTTGGAGCTGTCCCATTGTTCCACAGCCCTTGCAAACGTATCCTTTGAAGCGGCATGAATGGAAACGATGATCACCCCCGCAGCGCCAACAAGGTGTTAGTGGCCTAGCATTCATCATCCTTGATGGTGGACTCTGAGACATCTGCGGACGTGCATTATGATTCGAAAACAACATTACTTTGTTCACAGTACTTGTAGCAGCACTCGTGTGCTGAGAGATTTGCTTGGTATTGTCACCGGTGGCGATGAACGCCTGGGCTATCGCTATGGCTTTACTCAAGGTTGGGGTCTCTACAGTCAAAAGTTTGCGAAGTATTACTTCATGGCCAATGCCAAGTACAAAGAAGTCCCTGAGCATGTGCTCCAAATGTCCTTCAAATTCACAACGTCCTGCAAGGTGTCTTACCTCAGTGACATAGCTCACCACTTCCTGGCCTTCAGACTTCTTGCACATGTAGAACCGCCATCAGAACACTTTCCTTCCGGTTAAGATGCTCCCGGACCAGTGTGCACAAATCATCATACGATTGCTCTGTGGGTTTCGCTGGAGCAGGCAGATTTTTCATGAGGCCATATGTTGGTGCCCCGCAAACGGTGAGGAGAATCGCCCATCGTTTGGCAGCATTTGCTTCTCCTTCCAGCTCGTTGGCCATGAAGTATTGGTCGAGTCACTCCACGAAGGTTTCCCAATCATCTCCGTCCGAAAATTTCTCCAGCATGCCCACTGTTCTCTGCATCGTTGCGGTGGGATTTATTATCTGTATCTCGTCACCAGTTGTAATGTATGTATAAAAAGTCTGACCAGATACTGTGAGTTCAAAGTAAAGTCGATATCTGTATCTCGTCGCCAGTTGTAATGTATGCAAAAAGAGTCTGACTAGATACTGTGAGCGTAAAGTAAAGTGTGACCGTAATCTTTTATTGCAGGTCTCCAGAGTGCCTCTCCAGCCTGTGAGGCCTCCTTAAGTACAGGTGCTCCCATGGGATTGTGGGGTCCCTTGGGACTCCAGGGGATGAGCCCTCTGGTGGTTAAACAAGGTATTTGCAGGTTTACATATATAACAGAAGGCTGCTCAGTTTCTGTACAGGAGACTTCAGATGGCCTTGTAGGACGACCTCAAGCAGCTTTGGCTCTAGCAGGGGTGGCTGTAGACTGCACCACTTCGGCATGTGCGGCAGCAGTCTGGGCTGGCTGGCTCTGCAAGGCAGCTGCAAGGGCAATGGCGGGGTGGCAGCAGTGTGAGTAGGAATGCTGTCCGTCTGAGAGAGATCAGCTGATTCCTGCTCCACTAACTCACTGCCACTCCCCTGGGGCTGCACCTCAGCCTTCCTAGCAATCTGTTGGAGGACAGATTGCTGGTCTGCTGTGACGCCGTGAAAGCCCCGGTCAACAGCGGCAAACCCAGCCACACTGACAGCAGTCAGAGCTTGGGTGGTTTCAAGCTGAGATTGCATGAGAGCAGTCTGAGCTTGGGAGGCATCACGCTGAGACTGCATGAGAGTAGTTACAGCTTGGATGCTACCAAGCTGAGACTGCATGATAGCAGTCTGAGCTTCCGCTGCAGTATTAAGACGTTGAGTTGCTTCTGCCTGTGCAGCAATTGAGACTGCAACAACGCTCATCATGCACGCACTCACATCTGGGATGGCCACAGTCTCTGGAAATATACCATCATTTCCAAACTGGAAATCCTGGGCTCCATGCTCTGCTCAGAGGCCCATGCAATGATTGTGGTGGACTCCTCCACGCTCCTTGACATTACTGAGACTCTCTGGCAGCCTTGCCATTGGACCTATCATAGAAACATAGAAACATAGAAAATAGGTGCAGGAGTAGGCCATTCGGCTCTTCTAGCCTGCACCGCCATTCAATGAGTTCATGGCTGAACATGCAACTTCAGTACCCCATTCCTGCTTTCTCACCATATCCCTTGATTCCCCTAGTAGTAAGGACTCCATCTAACTCCTTTTTGAATATATTTAGTGAATTGACCTCAACAACTTTCTGTGGTAGAGAATTCCACAGGTTCACCACTCTCTGGGTGAAGAAGTTTCTCCTCATCTCGGTCCTAAATGGCTTACCCCTTATCCTTAGACTGTGACCCCTGGTTCTGGACTTCCCCAACATTGGGAACATTCTTCCTGCATCTAACCTGTCTAACCCCGTCAGAATTTTAAATGTTTCTATGAGGTCCCCTCTCATTCTTCTGAACTCCAGTGAATACAAGCCCAGTTGATCCAGTCTTTCTTGATAGGTCAGTCCCGCCATCCCGGGAATCAGTCTGGTGAACCTTCGCTGCACTCCCTCAATAGCAAGAATGTCCTTCCTCAAGTTAGGAGACCAAAACTGTACACAATACTCCAGGTGTGGCCTCACCAAGGCCCTGTACAACTGTAGCAACACCTCCCTACCCCTGTACTCAAATCCCCTCTCTATGAAGGCCAACATGCCATTTGCTTTCTTAACCACCTGCTCTACCTGCATGCCAACCTTCAATAACTGATGTACCATGACACCCAGGTCTCGTTGCACCTCCCCTTTTCCTAATCTGTCACCATTCAGATAATAGTCTGTCTCTCTGTTTTTACCACCAAAGTGGATAACCTCACATTTATCCACATTATACTTCATCTGCCATACATTTGCCCACTCACCTAACCTATCCAAATCGCTCTGCAGCCTCATAGCATCCTCCTCGCAGCTCACACTGCCACCCAACTTAATGTCATCCGCAAATTTGGAGATACTACATTTAATCCCCTCGTCTAAATCATTAATATACAGTGTAAACAGCTGGGGCCCCAGCACAGAACCTTGCGGTACCCCACTAGTCACTGCCTGCCATTCTGAAAAGTCCCCATTTACTCCTACTCTTTGCTTCCTGTCTGACAACCAGTTCTCAATCCATGTCAGCACACTACCCCCAATCCCATGTGCTTTAACTTTGCACATTAATCTCTTGTGTGGGACCTTGTCAAAAGCCTTCTGAAAGTCCAAATATACCACATCATTTCTATGTGCATGCCCATCACCCTTCTTCTGAAGGTTCGTTAAGCAGCTGATTGCCACTTAACTTGACTGCTCGCACACATTAACGAGGCTGCACAGCGTTTTGATGGCTAGCGCTTAACCTAACAACTCTTTTAAAGGAGACAAATAAACATTAGGTCAAGTGACCCCCGATCTGGGGGACACTCCAAACATTTTCAAGGCCCTTTTTTTGTGCGCTTAACCTAACATTCTCTCCTAACAGTGACCAGCTGCTTGGGCATAAACCAGTCATTGCTGAGGATTTTGAGCGCTACTTAAAGGTAATACCATCTTGTTGCTGGAGGTTTGAAGAGGACTTTCGAAACGTCAAGAGACTTTCTGCAACACCTTGTCAAGCCTTCACCAGTACTCTGTCAACATCTATTCTGGAAATTCTCTGAGGACTTCACTTAAAAAAGAGCGAGTCTTGTGCTACTCTATCTCTTATAGGAGTCACCAGGAGAAAGGAGTGCTTGGTCATCGGCATCTTGCTAGGGGTTCCTCAAGGTCTACAGGAGGAATGGGAGGAGGACATGAGGCCAGGCAGAGTTTCGCCAGCTGCTGCAGGAGAGAGGGATAGGAGGGTGAGGTAGACTCCTTCCCTTCTGGAGGTACAGGACATTCCTCCTCCTCTGGACCACCACCTTTCTCCTTTTATTTAATATACAAATAACATTAGCTATTCCCCAGTCCTCTGGCACGATTCCATTTTCTAATGAATTCATATATATATGTAATAGTGCCTCTGCTATCTCTTCCCTAACTTCTTTTAATATGCGTGGATGCAGTCCATCAGGACCATGGGTTTTATCCTCTGAATGTTATTAGTTTATCAGTTATCTCCCCCTTTCTATCTTAAATATCTTTATATCTTTTTTGATCTCTTCTTCTAATGTCATGTTAATCATGTTAGTCTCCCTGGTAAATATGAGGCAAAGTAACTATTCAATATTACTGCCATTTCACTGCCATTACCTGTGAGTTTAGCTTGTCCATCCCTTAGTGGCCCTATCCCTATCCTAATTCTCATTTTATTATTTATATGGCTGTAGAATACTTTACTATTTCTTTTAATTTTCCTTGATAATTTAAATTTATAGTTCTGCTTTGCTTTCCTTTTTTTAAAACTTCTTTCTTAACCTCTTTGTATTCCCTATTCTCATTCTCTCCTTTATTGCCAATGCATTTAGTGTATGAATTTTTCTTTCATTTCAATTTTACCTGTATCATTTTATTCATCCATGGTGTTTATTGGCTAGCTTGTTCTTGCTTTTTAGAGGAATATATTTCTTCTGAACTCTATTGATAACCATTTTAAATATTTCCCATTGCGGTTTTATCTCTTGGTCTGTCAAATAAAAATTACGGTTTATCTTCCCTAGTTCCATTCTCATCCCCTCAATATTATCTTTTTTCCAATCTATTACTTTAGTCTTAGTGTTACTGTCCTAGGAACAACTGGAGGAGTTTTCTGGGTGGTCAACAGGCGTGATCGGTGGCGGGTCAGGTGGGAAAATATTTTGACCCTGCTGTGTAACTGCCGCCATGCACCTTTCCCAAATGTCAGTGCTGACAGACCCAACACACAGCGGCGGGGGAGGCAGTTGAAATGATTAGTGGCTTGTTTACAGCCAATTAACAATGCTCTTTTCTGAGCTTTTTTATTTTGACAGGTCGCCCACTGGTTTCCAGCTGTGCGTAAGACCTTGTCAGTGAAGCTGAGGTGGGAGGTGCCACTTTTTTTTATCCGTTCATAGGATGTGGACGCGCTGGAATTTATTGCCCATCCCAAAATGCCCTTCAGAAGGTGGTGGTGAGCTGCCTGCTTGAACTGCAGAAGGCAGTTAAGAGTCAACCATGTTGCTCTGGGCCTGGAATCACATATAGGCCAGACCAGGTGTGGACGACAGATTTCCTTCCCCAAAAGGGCATTAGTGAACCAGATACAACAATCCGGTAGTCTCATGGTTACCATTACTGATACTAGCTTTTTATTCCAGATTTATTTAATTAACTGAATTTAAATTCCCCAGCTGCCATGGCGGGATTTAAACTCACACCTCTGGATCATTCATCCAGGCCTCTGGATTATGAGTCTAGTAACATAGCCACTATGCCGGCATACCTTTGCCATGGTTTCAGCTGATGAGTTGACAGCTTGAAATGTCAAGTCAAAGATCGAAGCTGAATCAGATATCTTCCCTCAGCCACTAGCTTCTCTAAACGGCATTTCCACTACAGATTCAGAATGCTGCAAGTCTTTACACAAGTCTCAATCCAATTGGACCTCATTACCTCTCCCACCATTGACAAATCGCTTCTGTCATCTCTACTTCACCTGCCATCTATTCCATCAGCATCGGTGCCCTTGAAACTATCTCATAAATCCGTGTTGACTCTACCCAATCTTATTATTTTCTTAGTGCCCTGTTACCACATACTTAATAATAGATTCTAGCAATTTCCCTATTACTGATATCAGACTAACTGGTCTGTAGTTTCCCTTTATCTCTCACCCTCCTTTCTTAAATAGTGGGGTTACATTTGCTATCTTCCAATCCATGGGAACCATTCTGGAATCTTTGGAATTTTGGAAGATGACTTTATTTCTATAGCCACCTCTTTCAAAACCCTAGGATGTAGGCATGTCTCACCATTCACTGCAACTCATTAAGCCACTGTTAAAAGTGCACACAAATCTGTCCAAGAACGCAAAATGTTGAACATAAAGGTTGCAATGTTTGACACCACATTAACAGAAACTTTACACGAACATTGCATAAAACACCCAAGTGCCTACCCTTTTGTGTTGTTAGTTGGTATGATTGGACTAGGATGAAGGTGAGTGTTAAGGGTGGCGAGTGAGATGGGGAAGTGATAATGTAGATAGAGAGGGATGGGTAGATGTGCAAGCTAAGTTGGTGTAAGGATGTGCAGGAGTAGGGTAGGGAAGGCAGAGTGATGGGGATATGATGAATGGCACAGCAGAATGAGGTTGAGTGTGGCTTTGCAGTAACATTTCGTGATCTACTGAGATCACTGCAGCCTAGTCCTCCTGATGACATCCCTGCTTGTGCCCTCCTGTGTAATGTGCAACCAGACTGCGTTGGTCTCCTGGGGAGGTCTCTTCCGCCCATTGGAAGGGAAGAGAGCCTCCCAGCATGCAGTGACTCTCCATCAGCATCTGAAGGGAGTCATGGGAGAGCCTGGGTGCAGCTGTATACCTCTATGCAGTGCTTGTCGGTGGCACCTCAATGTTCTACAACACCGACAGCACAAATGTTAAAATAAATTTGCGTATGGTCCCTTTTAAGGAACCGGCTGATGGCACATTATCAAATGATGTCATCAGACCCGCTTCCTTCAATTGGCTGGCAAACAAGCTGGGCGGGCTTAATAAGCCTCATCAGGGGAAAATCAATTTGGACAGCAGCAAGGCGGGGAAACTGTTAGTGTTGTACAGCACCGACGCCACCCGCCACGGACCCATCGAGGTTGGTAAAATCCAGCCCAATGTGTTTATAAATGGGAAGCTCCCAATCTAAGGTATTTGGAGGACAACAGAGGGCTGCCAGAAAGCTTAGGTGCTCTGTGCCCATCCACCAGCATCCACAGAACCATATCTGCAGAGAGAAACAAACATTTCTCGCTTGAGCAGACGATTAGTGCATATGGATGCTCCTATTCCCTAAAAAAGCTGGTACAGCAGATCTGATACACCAGTGAGATATGGCTAATATTGGTGCTTCTTTGCTTTCCAGGTGATCATTTGGGGTGCCACCATCCACACCTGCCTGGCAATAATCGTGGGAAACTGCCTTAACAGGCTCTCTACTTTTTAATTCATTCCCCGTATCTAAATGCTGCTGGTAAGGCTGGCATTTCTAGTTTCCCTGAGAGGGTGGTAGTGGGCCTTCCTCTTGAACCACTTCAGTCCATATTCTTTGGAGTGGTTTGATATTACTGAATGGCTTGCAACTCCACTTCAGAAATTACCACATTGGTGTGGGACTGAAGTCACATATAGGCCAGTCCAGGTAAAAGACATAAGTGAACCTGTTAGGTTCTTAAAACAATCATGCCCTGGTCAGGCAAAGCAGATAGAGTAAAGCTTTCTCTACATTTCCCCAACATTGTACTTAAATCTCAACCTTAGCAGAGCACTCCTCCTGTACCAGCGGGCCATTTTTCCGTTTTTGCACTCATACCCGAATGTTTGAACTGAACACTCCTCTTGGGTGTCAGATTAACCCAGTGCATACACATCCATTTATAGAACTTTCAGTTCCACATTATACACAATGCTATTGAAAACTTAAGTAAAATAGACATTCTCAGTCGTACCTCTGTAACTACCGTAGCTTTAAACTTGGAGTCGTCATACGTCCACCCGTCAGTGCACACCTGTGTGTCGTATTCAGTCCTTTTTCCCTGCGTTTTGTTGAGATCCAGAAGGTGCCACTGGGGTGAGGAATACACACGGCATTTCTCCAGCTGCTGCTCCTGATCCAGAGGGATGAAAACCCGGAGAAGCTCCTCTGTCTGCAGTTTGTCTGTAACATTAACGTAACTCGAGCCATTTGTATCCAAACGAATCCTACAGTGATGATCGGGTACAGCAGCCACAAAGTTCTGAAGCAGGTTGTGGCTAGGCATCAATACAATTGGGAATATCATCAAAAATATCTGGATGATTTGGAATTTTCCTGTATTTCCAACAGTCGCCAGGATATCAGCAAAGCCCATGGCTGTGGACTACAGCTGGAGAGATCGTTAATTGCTGGGGTTGTTCACGTACTGTGTATCTTTGGCTGTACTGAACAATAGTCCATCGGTTAACTGATGCCTCATCTGCTGATAACACAGTTACTTTTATACTGACATCCAAACCTATGACTGTTATTGGTCAAAGCTAGACATGTAATTAATATTTAGAAAGCTGACAAAATACTGATGTATAACTTAAGACACTTTTCCATAATAATTGATTCATGCAGAACAACTCTACATTCCTCCCATTGTTGTTTCTAATCGTTTCTTAAATGATTACTGGGCTTTCGCCTTCACCACTCTGCCTACAAGTCCATTCTGCATGAGATAGAACATTTTGTTATCAGTCTTGTTACCTTTGACTAGATTGAACCTGCATCCCACTGTTTAATTTGAAGCAGTATTCTAGATTAACCTTTTCAGTACCATCTATTGTCTTAGATACTTCTATAAAATCACCTTCCTTTCCAGGCTAAAAAGCTCATGTCTCTGCAGCTTTTCCTCATAACTCAGGTCCCCACCATCCACCCCACCACGAGGGACCAGCCTCATGGCTCTTCACTGCACTACCTCCAGCGGTTGAAAGTTGGACCCAGTGTCAGGGTGCAGTCTGACCAGAAAACTACAATTTGTACATATAGTGTCCTTAGATGCTCTAGTAATGCCTCCATGAGGCAGTGTGTTGTACTTGAACTGTAGTGACCTTAGTCCTTTATTAGTTAACTCCAGAGTGAGGATCACACCTGGTGGCTTGCCTTTTATACTAGGCCAGGCACACCTGTACAGGTAACCTACGAGTCTCCCACTGCTGTGCCCTCTGGTGGCACACCTTGTGATAATACCAGCAGTATTCATGACATCACTCCCCCCTGAGCCTTCAGTGCAAATCGCCTCTGCATTGACTGTGCTTTAGGCTTAGCTCTATGTGGGCTCTGTCTGGTTGACCCTTGGCAGGTCACTTCAACCTTGGGTGCAGTAGCGTGCTGATGTTTGCTGTTTGTGTGTGTGTGTGTGTGTCCCTGACCATTCCATTCTCTTTCCCCCACCCCCCCCCCCCCACATCGATTATGGCGGGGGCCCCTGGCATTCATGTGCATTCAGGTTCAGGAAAGTGGGTTTTGCATTTTTTTCTTTTTTTTTGAGGTTCTGTGGTGCGACAAGTCCGTTAGATGCCTTATCGATGCAGTGACTAGTGCATGAGGACAAGCTAGTTCCGGAGCTGCTGTGTTGTGTCCCTGCAGTCTGGTGGCAACTCAGTGCCTGGTGCTGGTGGTGGTAACCTGGTTGGCTCGCGTGGCCTGCTCTCGGGGCTGTTGCCGTGGTCCCTAGCGTCGGGACGGTTCACAGATGCCTGTGACGTCCCAGTCCTTTGCGCCCCGGGTTGCTGCTGCTCCCTGAGTCGTCAAGCAGTGCACAGGGAACTGCTGACTCGCTGGTCTGAGCATCGTTTGGTTTGGGATCCTGGCTGGTGCCTGTTTCCGTTGGGGGAACAATGGGCGGTGACCCAACATCTACGGGTATGGCCTTGGTGGCGATGGGGTCTGGGGACTGCGCCTTTGTACAGTCTGCTCCTTCAGGCTCGTGGCAGTAGGTGGAGCCGACCAGCGGCATGGTATTGATACCAGTGCCATTGCCCTGCTGAGGTCACTTGCTTTGCAGCTCGTGCGTGTTGGCTGCTTGTGGCCACACTCCATGGTGCATGACTCTGGTCCCTGGGACGCAGGCTATAGCATAGGGTAGCTCGCTGGACCTGTGTGCTCCCGATGGATGTTTGCCCGCTGCATTGGCTGCGTGCAGTTGAAATCCTGCATCGCACAACTTTTCCTTACTTATGATGGATACTCTGTGGGTCTGATCGCGATCGCACGACTTTTCCTCGCTGGTTGTATGTGCACAATTCAGATAATCAATTACACATGTTACATAATCGCGCGACTTTTCCTCAGTGGTTGCATGTATACAATTCAGATTATCAGTTACACATTTTGTCTCTGACTTACAGTTACTATTACATTGCTTGAGTGTGTGGAACTGTCCCTTTAATTGTATTGGTTTGCAAGCCTCCTTTAAGAGAGCCTTGCTTTCTTTACCCCAGTCTGCTTCTCCATTTGGTGCTTAACGCTGCCATCTTTTTCTTCAGCGCCTCACCTCATGGTTTGGGCGCCATCTTTCCTCCATCCACGATGTCGACTGCGGTGATCCTCTTCTCCCCGGGTTCCGCCCCTGATGTCGCCTCTGGATGCGATTTTCTTCCTCCGGAGTCCTGCCACTGGAGCCTGGAAGGTGCGTTCGGGTCATCTCAGCTGGATCATCTCCACGCAGTCGTGCTGAGTGGTCTGCGTCTCGGGTGCTGTGCTGGTCTGCTCTCTGGTGCTGGGTCCACTCTCAGGTGAGGACTTGCTTTGTCTCTGAGTGCAGAGGGCTTCGATCACTGGAGGGGTGAAGTCTTCCCACTTCCAGTGGATCTTCTCCATCCACCTTCTGCCGAGCAGCGTTGGTCCATTATCTGCAACAATCCACAGAGGCAACATGCACCGTGCCATCATGGAGTACCTTTACATTCGCACTACCAACGACTGGGATAATTTCATCGGTGTAGGTGCGCAACTTTGCCTGAACTGGGACCAGCTCGGATCGTCCAGCCTGATTGTCCCATAGCCTCTCAAAGACTCCTTGATTCATCATTGACTGGCTCGCCCCGTGTCCACTTCCAAGAAGACTGGGACTCCCTCTATCTCGACTTCCATCTTCAGCGGGGAACACTCGGTGGTGCAGGTAAACATGCTACGTACCTCCCCGTGGGACTTGGCTGCCTCTCTGCCTATCGATTCATAATCCACGCTGGATTCATGGCCATCTGCAGACTCTTCATCGACACAGTGAGTCATACTTCTCTTACACATTCGCTGGAGGTGGATCTTTATGCTGCAGCCTTTGCATACATAGTCTTTAAACTGGCACTGGTGAGCCCTGTGATTCCCTCTGCAACACCAGCATGGAGCTACTCGATTATCCCCCCTCGGCGGACTCTGAGTTAAGGGACTCGGGGGCCTGTTCTCTCTTCCCTGAGAGGATTCGCGCTCTACAGTCCAGCCTCTAAATGGCGCCACTCTGTGCACAGTACCTACCGGGCTTGAGTCCTGAGGGTGAGACATCTGTCTAGAGCTGTATGTCGAGGTCATGAATGACTGGCTCACAGAGATGGCCTACTGCAGTGTGACTGTGGTATTCGCCGACAGTAGCTTGTGAAGAAGGCCCTCATGGCCAATTCCAATGACAAAAGTATCCCGCAGCGCTTCGTTGAGGTAGGTGCCGAACTCGCACGGTGCCGCCAACCTCCTGAGGTCTGCAGCGTACTTCGCGACTTCCTGGCCTTCGGGCCGTAGGTGTGTGTAGAACCAGTGTCTGGCTGTGAGGATGCTGTCCTTGGGCTTGAGTTGCTCCTGGATAAGGGTTATGAGCTCCTTGTACGACTTGGTCGTTGTCTTCGCTGGTGCCAGCAAGTCCCTGATGAGGCCATAGACGTTGGCCCACAACTGGTTAGCAAGATAGCTCGGCGCTTATCAGCCAGTGTAGCCAGGTGGTTTCCTGCCAGATCGTTGCTGTGAAGAAATGTTCTAGCCTCTCCATAAAGGCGTCCCAATCATCATCATGGGCGAACTGCTGCAACATACCAAAGGTAGCCATTTCCGCGTGACTGTTTGTTTGTAATCTCGTCGCCCATGTCCTTAGTGTCATGTATTCAACCAGCATTGTAACCCATCTATAATCTGAGCTAAGTTGTACACTATGAGAACAATGACCACTAGGTGATGAACTTGTGGGAGACACTCCTAACCAGGACCTTCAGGTATAAAAGGGGAAGCTCCGCCCACTTTCATCACTTGAGTGCTAAGGAATAAAGGACAGGTCACAGACTGACCTTCTCTCAAGCATGGGCCTCGTGTGCATTTATACTGTATATGGCGACGAGAAACTGGGATTTAAACCATGCGAGCATGGCCACTAGCAGAACAGACGAGAGGTACTGTGTTAAGGAATGGTTGGGACAGAGATTCAACATTGTTAAAGCAGCACACAGTTCTCCAGGCAGACAAGGGCAATGGGGCATGCCCCAACATGTAGTCGAACCCATAGGGAAAGTTCGACAGAGACAATGGCGATTCACGCCATTGCAAGGGACAATGGGGCCATCAACACCTGTTAATGGCACACTCAAGGACAGTCACAGGGACAGTCAGGGACGATCGACTGGCAAGGGACTTTTTGTTTCCAACAACAGCTCATGTTGGAGGCGTGGAGGAACACACTCAGCCGGAGTTTGCAGAGATGAGCAAAATACCTGCAGAAATTGCAGAAATGAACGTTGGGGGAAATCGCTGGAAGCTGAAGTTCAGCGAGTTCATGTGGAGCACGTATACAGTTCATACACCAGGACGCCACCGATAATGATGAAAGTGCTCCTCAATGGCATCCCAGTATCAATGGAGCTAGACACGGGGGCCAGCCAGTCCCTGATGGGTATCAAACAGTTTGAAAAGTTGTGGGCATCCAAGGCCAGGAGGCCAAAATTATCGCCGATTGACGCACAGCTACGGACATACACAAAGGAGATCATTCTGGTGCTAGGCAGCGCCACGGTAGTCGTGACCCACAAAGATTTGGAGAACAAGTTGCCATTCTGGGTTGTCCCAGGGGATGGTCCCGCACTACTGGGGAGGAATTGGCTTGCAGTCATGAACTGGAAATGGGGCGATGTCAATGCAATTTCCTCTGTGGAGCGAGTATCATGCTCACAGATCCTGGACAAATTTGACTCATTATTTTAACCTGGCATTGGCACTTTTATGGGGGCCAAGGTAGTGATTCACATCAACCTGGACGCCAGGCCAATACACCACAAGGACAGAGCGGTGCCGTACGTAATGCGGGAAAAGATAGAAGGCGAATTGGACCGCCTGCTGAGGGAAGGCATCATCTCGCCAGTCGAATTCAGTGACTGGGCGAGCCTGATTGTGCCGTGCTCAAGGCGGATGGGTCGGTCAGGATATGTGGTGATTACAAGGCCACCATCAATCGGGTGTCACTCCAAGACCAGTACCCGCTACCGAGAGTGGAAGACCTCTTTGCGACGCTATCCGGTGGCAAACCTTTTTCAAAATTGGACCTGACCTCAGCTTACATGACCCAGGAGCTGGCGAGTGAGTCGAAGAAGCTGACCACCATCACGACACACAAGGGGTTGTTTGAGTACAACAGATGTCGGTTCGGGATTCGCTCGGCCGCCGCGATCTTCCAACGAAATATGGAAAGCCTCCTCAAGTCGATTCCAGGGACGGTGGTTTTTCAGGATGACATCCTCATCACGGGTTACGATACTGAAAAACATCTCCACAACCTGGAGGAGGTGCGACGCAGACTGGACCGGGTAGGGCTGTGACTGAAAAAGGCGAAGTTCGTCTTCCTAGTTCCAGAGGTAGAATTCCTGGAGATGAGGGTAGCAGCAAACGGGATCAGCCCTACTGCGCCCAAGACGGAAGCGATCCAGAGACCACCCAGACCCTGTAACACAATGGAGCTGCATTCGTTCCTGGGGCTCCTGAACTATTTTGGTAACTTTCTTCCCAAATTGAGCACGCTGCTAGAGCCGTTACATGTGCTCTTACGCAAAGGTCGCGAATGGGTCTGGGGGGACAGCTAGGAAAGGGCTTTTAATAGAGCACGCAATTTGTTATGTTCCAACAATCTATTAACGCTATATGACTCATGTAAGAAACTTGTGTTAACGTGCGATGCGTCGTCCTATGGTATCGGGTGTGTCTTGCAGCATGTCAGTGCTTAGGGTCAGTTACAGCCGGTAGCTTATGCCTCCAGAAGTCTGTCCCAGGCAGAAAGGGGCTACGGGATGGTAGAAAAGGAGGCGCTCGCATGTGTATATGCGGTAAAGAAAATGCACCAGTACCTGTTTGGCAGGAAATTTGAGCTGGAGACAGATCACAAACCCCTAACGTCCCTTTTGGCCGACAACAGGGCCATACATGCAAGCGCATCGGCCCGCATACAGAGGTGGGTACTCATGTTAGCCGCCTATGACAATACAATTCGGCACAGACCGGGCACCGAAAACTCAGCAGGCTCCCACTAGCCACCACTGAGGGGGCTACCAAGCATGCTGCTGAGATGGTCATGGCTGTTGAAGATTTCGGAAGCGAAGGCTCACCCGTGACAGCCCGTCAGATTAAAGTCTGGACAAATAGAGACCCGCTATTTTCTCTAGTCAAGAAATGTGTCCTGAATGGGGACTGGGCAGCCACGTACAGCGCATGCCCTGAGGAATTTAGGGATGAACTCTCGATTCAGGCCGATTGCCTACTGTGGAGAAACCGCGTAGTCATGCCCCAGATGGGCAGAGAGATGTTCATCAGAGAACTCCACAATGAACACCCGGGCATTGTCATGATGAAGGCAATTGCCAAGTCACACGTTTGGTGGCCAGGGATAGACACAGATCTGGAACTTTGTGCAACACGTGTGCCCAGCTGGGCAATGCGCCCAGGGAAGCCCCCCTTAGCCCCTGGCTATGGCCCGCCAAGCTTTGGTCACGCATCCATGTGGACTACGCAGGTCCTTTCATGGGAAAAATGTTTTTGGTTGTAGTAGACGCCTACTCCAAATGGATCGAGCGTGACATTTTAAATTCAGGCACATCCTCTGCCAAGGTAGAAAGTCTACGGGCAATGTTCGCCGCTCACGGTCTACCGGACATCTTGGTCAGCGACAATGGCCCTTGCTTCACAAGCACTGAATTCCATGACTTCATGGCAGGCAATGGAATTAATCATGTCAGAACGGCACCATTCAAGCCGGCCTCAAACGGCTAGGCAGAACGAGCAGTGCAGATAATCAAATAGGGGATGCTCAGAATCCAAGGGGGTTCCCTACAAAGCCGCTTATCATACCTCCTGTTAGCCTACAGATCAAGACCACACTCGCTCACAGGGGTTCCACCCGCAGAGCTGCGAATGAAAAGAACGCTCAAAACCCGGTTATCCCTTATACACCCCACCATGAAAGAAATTGTCGAGAGCAGGCATCAGTCACAATATGACTACCATGACAGGAATGCGAGGGCACGATGTATTGATGTAAATGACCCTGTTTTTGTCCTCAACTACGCTGCAGGGCCCAAATGGCTCACAGGCACTGTGATTGCCAAAGAGGAAAATAGGATTCTGGTAGTTAAACTTACCAATGGACAAATCTGCCGCAAACACGTAGATCAAACAAAAAGGAGGTTCAGCAACCCCATAGAAGAAGCAGAGGAAGAACATGATATAGAGTTCACTCCACCACATGTGACCGAACACTGGAACCAAAGGGAGGAGAGCCCAGTCACTGTGGGCAGTCCGGATAGGCCTGAGGCACCGCATATAGCAGACACTCAGGCCAGCGCCCAACAACCGGAGCCCCAACTCAAGCACTCTACAAGAGAGCATAAACCACCAGAGAGACTTAACCTGTGATCCCAATAAGACTTTGGGGGGGAGGTGATGTCATGTATTCAACCAGCATTGTAACCCATGTATAATCTGAGCTAAGTTGTACACTGTGAGAACAATGACCACTAGGTGGTGAACTTGTGGGAGACACTCCTAACCGGGACTATCAGGTATAAAAGGGGAAGCTCCACCCACTTTCATCACTTGAGTACTAAGGAATAAAGGACAGATCACAGACTGACCTTCTCTCATGCATGGGCCTCGTGTGCATTTATGCTGTATAGTAAGGACGTATCAGTTAGATGCTCTAGTAATGACTCCACGAGGCAGTTTGTTGTAGTTGAACTGTAGTGGCCTTAGTCCTTTATTAGTTAACTCCAGAGTGAGGATTACACCTGGTGGCCTGCCTTTTATACTAGGCCAGGCACACCTGTACAGGTAACCTACGAGTCTCCCACTGCTGTGCCCTCTGGTGGCACACCTTGTGATAGTACCAGCAATAGTCATGTAGGATACATGACAATACACGACTTCCTCTGGCTTATGTTCAGATTATGAAATTCAATATTCTGTTGGCTTTGTTGATTTCAGCTCTGCATTGGTTGGACATGCTGAGAAAACAGTCTACTAAGATTCTGAGGGTCTGACATTCGTCACCTTAGTGCTGGTTATTAATGCGGGTTAACAATGGAAAAAATGGTGAGGGCAAAATGAAGGTATCGTTTAGCTTTGTTTGAAGCAGGCCCTTAAACCATTAATATATTCCAATAATGGACCTGATGCCTGCTTACAAATTTGCCTTGCATTTGAGGCTGCCCCCGCTAAACAATGCCAAATTAAAATGGTAAGTATTATGCCATTATCACAAATAGGTATGAGGTATTATATTTTAGTTGGAAGAATAGGGAGATCACTTATTACTTGGAGGGTGCGAGTCAAGGTGGGGTAGAGGAACAAAGGGATCTCGGAGTACCAATACACAAATCACGAAAAGGTGCTACACAGGTTAGCAAGGCCACAAAAAAAAGCAAACCAAGCACTAGGGTTTATTTCTCGAGGTATAGAATTGAAAAGTCGGGAAGTTATGCTAACCTGTATTGAACTTTAGTTAGAACGCACTTAGGGGTGGAAATTCGGATTAATGGGTCTAGGTTGCCTGTATCTATTCTGTTCTAGTGTTAGCTTCTTCCTGGGGTCCTGTAGACAGATTTTAGGGTTACTGTGTCCATACCCACCTGTTCATGATCTTCTACCCTACAATCCGTCCCAACTCGGATCTGGTTATCTTTCTCTTCCTCCCCCACCCCACCCTCCGCTGTAAAGGGGTGGTCTCTATGAGGGGGTCGGGTTCCCTTCTGACCAACTTGAGCGGTTCGAATCACTTCCACTCCCTTGGGTTCTAGACTCTGGATTTATTTGGGGGATGTGACAAAGTGCAAAGGACAACTGGTTTGATGCAAAAGAACTTTGATTTTATTACGGTCAAGAAATTACAAACTTATAATTACTCTAATAAGAAAGTACAATGTCAAAACTTATTCAAACTTATTTTGAACAACACCTTACACACTCAGATGGGGGTTACAATTGCTTATAATGACTCTAATAGAGAACAACACATTACATTCAAAGGGGGTCACAGTAGAATTACACCTCCCACTACCTAATTCTAGCGAGGTTGGACTCCAGGGCAGGCAGGGACTATGCTTACCAATCCTTTTGACAGTTAGCGGTAGATCGCGGTTTCAGGGTACGCTGGATGTGGTAGGGTCTGCTTGCCGTACCCCGAACGTCGGAGAAGACTTCTAGCTGTGCAATCTTCAGTTGGATTGAGTCCGCTGTTGCGGTAAGGTGCGTTTTGGATCTGTGGGCTAAGTACCCGCTTTCTTTGGTTAGAAATAGGTTCAAAATCTCTTTAGGTAATGTTTTCACCTGTTGTTGAAGAACTTTTCGATTCTTCGTTTTATTTTCCCGTTGGAGTTTCGTTTCGAATTTGGTCGATTGCAGTGGGTTTCCGTTGTGGTCGGTTGCTGCTGCGATGGTGATGTTCTTCCTTCCTTCAGGACTTCAAGGCTGGAGACGTTAGTTTACAACTGTCGTGTTGGTTTCTCTCCTTGTCTTGATGAGGTAATAGCAACCTTGTAGCTACTTAGCAATCCAACCTCTGTTGAAAACAGGGGCCAGTTATACGGTTTGAGTGGTTCTAATCTTGGCACCAAATCTGTTCAGAATTCTTTGTTTAAATTTGGCGGGCTTGGCTCTTCTTTGTAATATTTTGGCGGGCTCATTAAAAGTTAATATGTCTCGGGTGATGTTCGAAAACTGTTTCCTGATGGAGATATTAGTTTGGTAATTGCAATGTCCTTTTGTGCTTAGTTTTTCGCATACAGGCTGGCTTGGGCCTCTTTGTGATGTATATGCTGAAATGGTTTTCCAGTTTCGAGTTGATGGGTAGCTATCTCTGGGCCATTTTGTAATGCTAATGTCTCTTGTGGAGAAGGATTCTCGAATACCCATTTCTCCAGACAGGTTACCTTAGTCCTCACACCCAGGTAGTCTCACTTAATCAGGTTGTCTCCTGTTAGTCCTTTTAGGCCCATCCACAGCCTTGAATTTGTCTTGTAAAAGTTCAAAATTCTATTAAAGTTCATAGTTTCTTCCATAAACACTTTAGGGTTCCAAGCTTTTCGGTAGATAGTCCCAAATTAAATTTCCTTTCGAATGAGCCCAAACACAGGGAGTGGGGGGGAGGTGGTTCTTGTGAATTTTGCACCCCCCTTCAGCCCCACTCCGCCAACATTTGGGTGACAGACTGGCAGAGCACACCCGACAGCAGCCTGCCCATTTGGGGCAGTGAAGCCGGAGCCTTTTTGTGGCCCAGTCCTCATTTAAATGGAACCTGTGAACTGTAGAGGCCCGACAGGTGTCCTCGTTGCAGCTCAGGACCCTTATGATTTTTTTTTAACTAGGTCGAGTGAGTCATGATCACGGAACTACTGTGGCCCAGATTATGTTTGTGTGGCCTGAAGAAACACTCCTGCTCATCATTGCCTCACAAAAATCATTTAAAATGTAACCTTTTGAGGGCTTCTTCGGCTCCTTCATCAATTCATCAACACATTACACTGCTGACATCCTCTCATTTTTCCCAGCAATGTCCCTCAACTCCAATCTCAACATAGGATCTCTCCTGTCCGTTCCCCATTCTCATAGCTAAATGTTCGAACTGGACATTCCTTTTAGAGGTGAGATTATCCCAGTGTATACAAATCCCTTTTTAGAACCTCCCTCAGTTCCACATTATACACAACATTGTTGAAATGCGTTTTAAGTAAAATAAACACTCAGTCGTATCTGTACGTCACTAACTACTGTAACTTTACACATATGTCCAACTGTTAGTGCACATCTGCGTGACATATCCAGTTCTATTTCCCTGCATCTTATTGAGATCCAGAAGGTGCCACTGAGGTGAGGAATACACACGGCATTTTTCTCCAGCTGCTGCTTCTGGTCCAGAGGGATGAAGGCCAAGAGAAGCTCCTCTGCAGTTTGTCTGCAACATTAACGTACCTTGAACCATTCGCTTCTAAACAGATCCTACAGCGATGATCGGGTACAACAGCCACAAAGTTCTGAAGCAGGTTATAGCTAGGCATCAATAAAATTGGGAATATCATCAAAAGAATGTGAATGATTTGTAATTTTCCTAAACGTCCACCAGTCTACAGGATATCAGCAAAGTCCAAGGCTGCAATCTACAGATAGAGAGATCGTTACTCGCAGAGAGGCTGTTGAGGTCTAAGGTTGTTCACTGGCAGAGACTTGCTGATGGAGAGATTGTGTGTCTTTGGCTGTACTGAACATTACATAATGGAGCTAAAATTCTGATGTCCCGGGTCCATACCAAGTTTCTACGAACCCGGGAAGGCATCGGAAAAGCTGGTTTTCAGCGCGCATGCACTGAAAACCGGCTTTTCCAATCTGTCAGGTTTCTGGCTTGACAGATCTCGCGCATATCGGGAGCTTGGACACTTGCAGGGCAAGATTTGCGATATTCACGCATATCTTGCCCAGCAAATGTCCTAAAAAATCTTGCGCCTGAAAAAGCAGGCATATAGCCTACTTTTACAGTCGCAAGTGTTTAAAAACATACATAAACATTAAAATTAAATTAAATAAACAAATATGAAAACATATTTTATTGTTTAAAAACCCTCCCCACTACGGTAAGTTTATTTTAAGGCATAATTTAAAAAACTTTTTAAAAAGTCGGGAACATTTTTTTAATAATAACTTTCATTTAAATGAATCTTAAATATGTACTGCATTTTTCTATTTTTTTATTAGTGTTTTGTGTGTTTGGGGGGGTTTCTCATTCATAATAATGGGAACTCCAACTTATGGCGTTCCCATTATTATGAATGAGAAAATACTGTACCTTGATTAGCTGCTCAGAGCCATGTGACTTCAGATCCAGCATACGGACGTCCCAACATGCATGCGCTCCAATGCGTAGAGAATGAAGGCCTCAGGATCGGAAGTTCGAGCGGGAACAGCACCTTCAGGTAAGTGCACATTTTTTTTTTCCTTTTTTCAGTAGTTTGCCCACGGGAAGACCTCGATCGGGATTTGTGGGCCAATGTTTCATCTCCTGATAAGAGATTTTTTGGCCCAAAAGTTTGCCCCCGAAGTCGGATGCGGGGATCGCGATGTGCGAGCAACCCTCACTCGTTAAGAGGATTGCAGGCAGCATACGAACTTCGTGCTGCCTGCTCATTTCCATTATAGTGGCGTTCAGCACTGTGCCAATCGCACTGCTGAACGCTCAGCAGAGTCCTAAGTTTGTGCGAGCTCACACCAATTACTTAAAGGCAGTCTGCACTACTGCACTACTTAAAGGCAGTCTGCACCTCTTAAAGGGGAAGTGCATTCTGCCTGAAACAGCTCATTCAATTGGCTGAGGAAGACTGGAAGAAAACAATTAATGATGGCACAACAGGGGAGAGAGCAAGCGCCAAGGTTCTCCGATGCAGCACTGGAGGCCTTGGTGCAGGAGGTCATTAGAAGGAGAGAGGTCCTCTTTCATCAGGAGGCCCTCCAGACAACAGAGCAAAGTGGGAGCAGATAGTCATTGTGGTAAGTGCCAGCAGTGCAGCCCTGAGAACAGCAACACTGTGCAGGAAAAAGTTTAATGACCTCACATGAGTGGTCATGTTCGGTGACTTCATCTTCAAGTGCCATATCCCACAAACTGCACCTCTAGCCTCACACACTGCTGAATTAAACACATCCCCATCACTCACCTCCCAACAATCTATCAATCACGACTCATAACATTCATAGCTTCACCTCACCCTCACACACTTAGCAGTGCTGCAAGCCTTACATCTCACAGCTTGCACACACTGTGAGCTTTTCAATCATGACATGCACATCACCCAAACACATTACACCACAATCACTGATACACTTCCCGTCCTCTTGCAGGAAAAGGTTGCATATAACCGGCACCAATAAAACCTGCATCACCTCATCATCGTGGAAGACATTGCTGGCTATTGTTGGGAGGGGCATAGCTGCCAGCGGCGGGGCTGAAAGAGTACAAGATGCCAGTATTCTCAAACATTATCCTCCTTCTCACACTCCACTTCCCCCTCATCCCATAATCTCTTCTGATTTACAATCTGCACATGGTCTAATCATGCAGTTCTTGTTCCCCCTCCACCCCCTCAACTCAACCTGACTCTTGTGCCTTTTTCATTTCAGAGACCCAAGAAATCTAACCTGCTCAGCCATTAGTTGTAGAAGAAGAGGTAGAGGAGAGTGATGAAGAAGAAGAAACACCATCACTCAATCTGACAGTTGCAGCCACCAGCTCAGATACTGGCACTGCGCAGAGTTCAGAGGATAGTTTGGAGGCAGGATCTGTGCGTGGTGAGTCACCGGACACATGTGGGCTGCAGCCAGAGCAGAGAGAAAGGGTAGTGCAGGTGGCAGCTCCCCGGAGGGCGAGTGTAGCACATGAGCTTTACTGTAGAGGACTCAGATGAGAATGAGGATGGCTGAGGTGCTACCCCGGGGGAGTGGCAGTGGCTACCTGGAGGACGAACCTACTGTCCTCTCCAAGGATGATAGCATTCGTCCTCCGACCACTGCCACTCCACCAGTGTCCTTGCTTTTGTCTGTCAGCCAGCTAGATCAGACTTCTTGAGGTCATCCTTGTTATGTATGTAATAACTCGATAGACTGAATACTGTCAATCTCACTCAGGTGCAAACCTGGCTCAATTTTATTCGGGCCCAAAGTGCCCGCATTACATGGTGGCTTCCTTTATATATCTGGCCCGCACACAAGTGTGTACTGCCCAATGATCTCCGACAGTGGCGCCCCCTGGTGGCTAGTAAAACCAAGCATATATACATGACAACATCACCCTTCAAGATCTTAGTATCAGTCTTTTTACAAGTTAAGATGGTCCGGGGCTTTCCGCTCACGAATTGATCGCCTCAGTTCAACTCCAGTTCTGGGCGAGCGTTCTGATTCAGTTATGACTGGAGGCTGGGTAGCTGATCTGATGGGAGTGTCAATGACCATGTCAGAGATTGAAAGTCCAGATTCATTGATGACGGCGGAGTCCTCTGATGAATGAATATAGGTTGGTTGGTCACTGATCGTATCTTCCTCAACTTGTTCCAGTTCATCCGTGTGCCGCAGCTTTATCTGATAAACATGTTTCCTGCATGTTTGCCCATTCTTGAGCCTGACAATAAATACTCTGTTATCCTTCTTGGCAGTAACAGTACCGGACCTTGACCATAATTTAGCACATACACAGGATCGTTAACAGAGATGTCGCGTGACACAGCAGCACGATCATGATACCACTGCTGATTTTGCCATCTGTTTTCAATACGATCAGTCAAGTCAGGATGGACGAGAGAGAGCTTGGTCTTGAGACCTCTCTTCATCAATAGTTCAGCAGGGGAGATCCCGGTAAGCGTGTGGGCTTTTGTCCTGTAACTAAGCAATATGCATGACAAGCGAGTCTGCAGTGAACCCTGAGTTACACGTTTCATACTCTGCTTGATTGTTTGGACAGTACGCCCTGCTTGACCATTAGAAGCAGATTTGAATGGTGCTGACCTCACATGTTTAATACCATTGAGTTTCATGAACTCTTGAAACTCCAGACTTGAGAAGCAAGATCCGTTGTCGCTCACAACGATGTCAGGCAGACCATGAGTAGCAAACATGGCACGAAGGCTCTCAATGGCAGCTGTGGATGTACTGGATGACATGATTATATACTCTATCCAGTTGGAATATGCATCCACCACAACAAAAAACATTTTACCCAGGAAAGGACCCGCAAAGTCGATGTGGATACTCGACCATGGTTTGAATAGCCACGACCACAGACTCAGTGGAGATTCCGCTGGTACCTTGCTTAGTTGCATGCATGGCTTTCATCATGACAATACTGGGATTAGTGCTGTGTAGAAATTTCTCTCTGCCTTTCTTAGGCATAACGACACGATTACCCCACAGTAAACAATCTGACTGAATGGATAGTTCGTCTTTGCGACGGTTGTAAAGTTTGGTCTCATCACACATTTCCATAGGTATAGCAGATCAATCACCACTAAGGACTCAACGTTTTACAACCGATAAAATCGGGTCCTGTCTGGTCCAGGTCCTAACTTGTTGAGCAGTGACAGGGGTTCCTTCACTCTCAAAAGCATCCATAACTAACAGTAGATCTGCAGGTTGTGGCGTCTCCACCTCCGGTGTGGGAAAAGGCAGACGGCTCAGTGCATCGGCACAATTCTCGGTGCCAGGTCTATGGCAAATGACATAACCATAAGCGGATAATGTCAGCGCCCACCTCTGGATGCGGAACGATGCATTGGTATTGATACCTTTGTTTTCCGAAAACAATGAAATGAGTGGCTTGTGGTTCATTTCAAGTTCAAAACGAAGACCAATCAGGTACTGATGCATCTTTTTAACCCCATACACGCAGGTTAATGCTTCTTTTTCTACCATGCTGTAGGCTCTTTCCGCCTTTGACAAATTTTTCGAAGCATACGCAACAGGTTGTAGTTTACCTGACTCATTAGCTTGTTGGAGCACACAGCCAACTCCATATGATGAAGCATCACAGGCCAATACTAGACACTTACATGGATCATAATGTACCAGCAACTTGTTAGAGCAAAGCAGATCTGTAGCTTTCTCGAAAGCTCTATCTTGAGACACACCCCAAACCCAAATGTCGCCTTTTCTGAGCAGAATGTGCAGTGGCTCTAATAAAGTGCTCAATCTAGGTAAGAAATTACCGAAGTAGTTGAGTAGACCAAGGAACGAACGCAGCTCCGTCACATTCTGAGGTCTGGGTGCATTTTTGATGGCCTTGGTTTTTGAGTCCGTAGGCCTGATGCCATCAGCAACAATCTTCCTCCCCAGAAATTGGACTTACGTGCCATGAAGATGCACTTCGAACGTTTCAACCTGAGTCCCACTTTGTCCAGACGATATAGAACCTCTTCAAGGTTGTTCAGGTGTTCGGCAGTATATGACCTGTGACCAGAATGTCATCTTGAAACACGACGGTTCTAGGGATGGACTTCAGTAGTCTCTCCATGTTCCTCTGAAATATTGCTGCAGCCGAGCGAATTCTAAAATGGCACCTGTGATAAATAAACAGTCCTTTATGCGTGTAAATGCACGTAAATCTCTTCGACGTCTCGACCAGCCTCTGTGTCCTGTAGCCCTTCACGTTGGAGTCTTTCCAGCTCAATTTCGACTTTCTCCCTCATCATGTACGGAGCACCCGAGCTTTGTGATGGATGGGTCTTGCACCCGAGCCCAGGTGAATCTGCACCTTGGCTCCCATGAAATTGCCGATGCTCGGTTCAAACAGCGAGGGAAACTTGCTCAGCACTTGAGCACACGAAGTGTCATCCACCGATGACAACACTTTGCTATTGCTCCAATTCCATTTGATTTTTTTCGAGCCAATTCCTGCCGAACAACGTTGGACCATTTTCTGGAACGATCCATAATGGTAGATCATGAACCACGCCATCATACGACACTCACCGGTATGAGTTCTTTGGTGTAAGTACGCAACTTGGTTTTGACTGGACTCAGCTTAGGCTTCACAGCCTTAGTGTCCCACAGCTTGTCGAATGTTCTTTGGCTCATTATCGACTGACTCGCACCCGTGTTCAATTCCATCGATACTGGCACGCCATTTAGTTTCACATTAACCATTATCGGTTGGCTCTTTGTCAGGAACAAATACAGTCCATACACTTCCTCCTCGGGTATCTCGGGTTGCATATCCAGGTCCGCGCTGGACTGCTCGTCATCTTCCACATGATGAGTTGTAGCACGCTTGCTCAGTTGTGGATACATTCACTGAAGATGCCCCATTTTCGAACAACCTTTACAGATGTAATGTTTAAAACGACACTGATGATGCCGATGATTGCCCCACAATGCCAACAGGGTGAAATTGGATTTGTATCCGTTGGCGGACTTTGAGCAGCTACAGGTTTCGCATACGCGGTCGAGTAGGTCCTGCCATAAGCAGCTCTGCCATACGACGACACTTGCCGTGGAGCTCCGACTCTTCGATGATATCTGCCTTAAATTATCATCCGTCGTCATGCATGCCTGGGCAATCGCGATGGCCTTGCTCAAATCCAGCGTCTCCGCAGCCAATAACTTCCGGAGGATCACCTCGTAGTTGATTCCTATTATGAAGAAATCTCGCAGCATGTCTCCCAATGCCTCTTCGAACTTACATGGCCCAGCAAGACGTCTTAGGTCAGCGACCATTCCGACACATCCTGGCCCTCAGAATGAACATGCGTGTAGAATCGATAGTGTGAGATGATGATGCGTTCTTTTGGTTTGAGATGGTCACGTACCAGAGCACACAATTCCTCATAGTCCTTGTCCGTTGGACGTGCAGGTGAGAGGAGATTCTTTATGAGGCCATAGATTTTCGGACCGCAAACTGAGGAAAACCGCCCTGCGCCTAACTGCGTCAGTAGCTTCCTCCATTTTGTTGGCCAGGCCATCGATAAAATCCGACCAGTCCTCTCCCTCCACGAATCTCTCCAGAATTCCAATGGTGCTCATTTTGCATGCGAAGGTTCTTGAGTTACCTCGTCGCCAAATGTTATGTATGTAATAACTCGATAGACTGAATACTGTCAATCTCACTCAGGTGCAAACCTGGTTCAACTTTATTCAGGCCCAAAGTGCCCGCATTACATGGTGGCTTCCTTTATATACCTGGTGTCGAAATCTCGACCTCCGAAAAGAATGACTCCGACACTTACAGCTCCGGTAGAAGTTTCTTTAATTTACTTGCTCGCAAGGGGTAGGTCACACTCAGTCAAGGGCTAAGTGAACACCTCCGAAATGGTTCAGTTTAACAAGATATTTATACAGTAAAACCAAAGTTATGGCCTCTCCCTGTGTATTGCTCTGTCTCACAGTCAGTGAATACAGATAAAGAGTTAATTACTATATCCTGGTCCTGACATGGTATCCAGATATTTCCTTTTGTCAGGGTTATCAGAAAGCCAAACGGCCATTACTCCATGAGTCATAGGTAATGGGCTATCACCTGTCTTGTATTGTGTCAGGATTGTTTCAATTTCCTGGTCAGTTTATCTGTTTGCATCAAATGGATGAGGTCTCGGAAAGAGATAATGGCTAGAAGATAAGGGTAGGGTGACATGGAACTCCTGTAGTGTAGACAATAGGAGAGCACCATGGGGGGTTACTTGTCTCAGCATGACTTGTCTCCTAGCTGTCTGATGGCCATCAGCCATCTCACAGCAGGTTTAGCTGTTTATGCAAGCTGACTGCTAAAATGCAGAAAGTTCTGGAAGGGCCAGGACTCCATTTTAATCAAAAGGCACACAAATACCGTATGGTATCAGCTTAGATAAAAATACTTTCCACATTCCCCCATTTTGTCCTTCACAAGGACAACTCAATCCATTCTGATCTTGTACAGTCTCTCCATTTCCATTTCCACACAAGAGCCTTCAGCAGTTGTTGCTACCATAACTCTAGCCGTGGTCTCGGTAGGTAACATAGTTTCTCCCACCCTGGCACAGCAACACTTAATGACGACAAATAATAGATACAGGGCGAAGACTATCAGCAGGAATATGATCAAACCCTGTACCACAGATTTCCCCAGGGCTCCCAACCATCCTGATGCCCAACCCCACAAGGTGATACCGTCCTGGCCAACTGTCTGTTTATACTCTATTACCTTTTTCCTGATGTTTTCAGCTAGACTGCCAATATCTTCTGATTTATCTGGGATATACGTATAGCATTCTTCACCTATTAATGCGCATGTTCCTCCCTCCTTGGCTAGGAGATAATCTAAGGCCATACGATTTTGGAGAGCCACTGTTCGAATAGCTACCATTTCGTCATTTATCCCTTCAAAGGCTTGGGAAGTTGCGTTGGCTACTGATTCTACTAAGTTAGCCAGTTCCCGTAACTGCCATTCGGTCGATGCTATTCCATAGGGTGGCACCATTACCTTGAATATTCCGTTTAGCCACGTCAAATCCCGTTTAAATCTGTGGCTTCCATAGGCCTCCCTTAGAGTCCTTTCTGATCTGATAAGGGTTACCACATATCCTAAGTAACAGGACCCTGTCCAGTTGGCTGGTAACCATGGGTAGGCTTTATGGCCACAAATAAAGTAGGTGCAATTATAGGGCGTCAGCTCCTGGTCCTTTCGCACTATCCCTACTCGAGTGGTCTCACCTTCCCACCCTTCACCTGGGGCTTTGTTATGGACCGTTGTCCAGCCAACGGTTGCTATCTTTCTCTCAGTGGGATTAGTTGTGGCTTGCCATTTAGTCATTTGGGAACACTTGCTGCGTCCCATTTCTGGTCCTTTAGTTTCATTACTCACTAGGCATATTATACCTTCAGGATTTCCTATTCTGGGAGTAATGCTTAGGAAGGGAGGCTGATGGTTATTATCATAATTGGGCTGGTACCATCCCTGGAAGGCTGTAAGTTTATACCCTGCCGACCTCCATTCTGTTTGCTCCTTCGTTTCTGGCCCCTTAGTTAGTTTTGTCCTGTTTTGCACTGTCAACCATTCTACCATTTCTGATTCGTTAAAGGGGACAGATCTCAGGGGAATACCCCCCCTGGAGTGGACAGGTACATGGGAACATATCCAACAACTCGACAAGTTTCTTTCTTGAGCATACCTATGACTCAGTGCCATAAATACATTTACGTGCAATTCCCTTCGGTGGCGGGTCTGTACCCCTGGTGTAATCAATAATGTGAAGTAAAACCCTGTCAAGCCCAGCACCATCAGTCCCCATAGTCCATACAGTTCCTTATTCAGTCTTCCTTTTTCTGTTCCTCTGATTCCTTCATCCCTTCCTCCTGGTCGGGTGCCGTTTGCAATGGGATGCGTGGATCCATATTGGTCTTTTCTTTACCTTGATTGCAGTATTGGTCGCCAGCAAGACCTGGTATGGTCCTTCGAATCTTGGCTGTAGACTGCTTTTCCTTTTAAAAATCTTGATGTAAACGAATTCCCCTGGCTCCAGGTTATGACACTTCCCTTCCGCTGGCTTGACTTGGGCTTCCTTTACCTGTGAATGAAAGCTGGAAATACATTTGGTTAGTGCAATACAATAATTCAACATATTTTCCTCCATTTTGTGGATGTCCATCTGTTTTGCAGTAAATGGTGCTGTAAAAGGTAGTCATTGGGGACGTCCCATAACTATCTCATGCGGTGACAGGCCTGTTGTTCTGTTGGTTGCAGATCGCATTACCATCAAGGCTAAGGGCAGCAGTTCTGTCCATTTCAGTCCAGTGTCATTGCATAGTTTTGCCAGCTTATTTTTAAGCATTCCATTATATCTTTCAACAAGTCCAGCTGATTGTGGATGATAACTGCAATGAAAACGTTGATTAATCTGCAAAGCTTTACACATTTCTCTTATAACAGTTCCCGTGAAATGTGACCCGTTATCACTAGAAAGCTTAGCAGGGATTCCGAAGCGCGGTACAATTTCTTTTAACAAACATTTAGCAACAGTAGTGGCATCGGCCTTTTTACATGGAAAGGCTTCAATCCATCTAGAGAACACATCTACAATAACTAATACATACTTGAATCCCATAGACATAGGTAATTCAATAAAATCCATTTGTAAATGTACAAAAGGCCCGACTGGATTTGGGTGGGAGGCAGATTCTACTTTTTCCGTCTTACCCGGATTCATTGTCTGACAGGTAACACAATTTTCACAGATTTGTTTTGCAATTGCCGAAATACCTGGTGCATACCAAGTTGCCAAAATATAATCTGCTAATCCCCCTTTGCCTGCATGTGTGAATGTATGAACACATCGGGCAATCCATGGAAGTAAGGATCTAGGGGCCACCACGCGGCCGTCATGGTGAACCCATATTCCTTCTGGATTTTTATAACATTGATCCTTCGTCCAGGTCACCACCTCCTCCGTACTGGCCTGTGTCTGAAAGGCCAGCACGTCATTAATAGTGGGTGGCGGGTCTGAGCAATTATTTTTCCTTAGTGGGAACAATGACACCTGCATCCCCCCTTTCGACAGAGCTGCTGACTTAGCTGCATTATCAGCTCTGGCATTCCCAAGTGCCACCTCATTCGACTGGCCTGTATGTGCTTGGCATTTGATAATGGCAAGTTTCAAAGGGCATTGAATGGCTCGCAGGAGATTTTCCACTTGTTCTGCATTTTTGATAGGGGTTCCTGAAGAAGTCAGGTACCCGCGAATCTTCCAAATTTGTCCATAGTCATGTGATACCCCAAAAGCATACCTGGAGTCAGTGTAGATATTAACTGTGTGTCCTTCAGCCAGAATACAGGCTCGAGTTAACGCAAACAATTCGGCTTGTTGGGCTGAAAAGGAGTCTGGAAGAGAGGCTGTTTCGACAACATTAAACTGAGTTACAATTGCATAAGCCACTCTAGGTTGGCCCCTATCATTTCGTAAGGCTGATCCGTCAACATAGTACACTAGATCAGGGTTACACATTGGTACATGTGTTAAATTGATACGTGGTTTAGTCACTAATTCGGTTACCATTTCACATGAATGGGGTTCGCCGTCGTCTTCCGTGGGGAGTAGAGTGGCTGGATTTAAGGTAGTACATCTTTTGATGATAAGGTTCGGATTTGATAACAGTTCGACCTCGTATTTAGTGGTTCTTGCGGATGTTAGGTGTTGGGTGGCACATTTAGTAAGTAAAATCTCGACAGAGTGTGGGATATACAAAATGGTCTGATGATTTAGAGTTATTGTCTGAGCCTGTTGCATAGCATAATAAGCTGCTGCCAACGAAGGAAGACATCCTGGTAGTCCGCGTGCCACTGGGTCTAGTTGGGTACTGAAATACGCTACCGATCGCTGCCTGTCCCCATGTAACTGAGTCAAAACAGATTGTGCAAAACCCGACTTGTGATGCACAAATAAGTTGAATAGCTTGGTGTAATCTGGTAATCCCAAGGCGGGTGCTGAAGTGAGGGACTGTTTAAGGTTCTGAAAAGCATTCCGGGATACCTCATTCCAAATCAACTTCTCTGGTAGTGCGGGCATGGACATGTCTAACAGTGGTCTAACGATCTCGGAATAACTCGTAACCCATTGCCGGCAGTATCCTGTCATGCCGAGGAGGTGTTTAATTTCTCTCTTGGTTACTGGTAGTGGGGCAGAGCAAATTGCTTTTACTCGGTCTTGTGTCAATTGTCTCGTATCTCTGACCAATTCGTGCCCTAGATACCGAACCTTTTCTGAGACAAATTGTAACTTTGCCTTTGACACCTTGTGTCCTTTCGAGGCCAGAGCTTTTAATAACACAAGGGAGTCCGTTTCGCAGGCCAATTTGGAGGGTGAGGCGAGCAATAAGTCGTCAACATACTGCACAAGTGTAGAACCTGCTGGTAAAATTACATCTTCCAGATCCCTCTTTAGGCATTGTGAGAATATGGTAGGGCTCTCGGTAAATCCCTGCAGGAGTCTTGTCCACGTATATTGGCGTCCTTTATACGTGAAGGCAAACAGGAATTGGGACTCTGGGTGAATGGGTATTGAGAAAAATGCTGAACACATCAACTACTGTGTAATACGTTGATAATGCCGGAATACTGGCAAGTATAATTGCCGGGTTGGGTACCACTGGATAAGTTGGGAATACCGAATGATTCACGGCTCGTAGGTCTTGGACAAATCTCCATTTGTCACTATTGGGCTTCTGCACCGGAAAGATCGGTGTGTTACATGGACTTCTAGTTGGAACGATTACTCCCTGGGCCAGCAGGGACTTAATGACTGGCTCAATACCTTGTTCTGCGGCTGGGGACAAGAGGTATTGGGGCTTCTTGGGGAGCGGGGTGGTTGAATTGATCGCTACCTTATAGGGTTGTGCGGTGAGCATCCTTCCTACTTCATTAGTGTGTGTAGACCATAGTTGTTCTGGAACTTTAGCAAGAAGTTCTGCTGTGCTTTGTCGTACTGGGAAGCTAGTGGCTGAGAGCATCCTTTCTTCTAAGACAGCATCGAAGTATATTTTCCCATTCAACTTGACAGAATAGCCTCCCCCCCTTTCATGTTGCCCCAAAGTTCCATTACGTGTGTGCCATTCCTCTTGTACTGGGGATCCTTGCATTCTTTTAACCATTCGTCCTAAATCCTGGGGTTTATGTGTGCCTGCAACCGCAAGGGTGCAGTGTGGAACGCTCCCTTTAACCCTAAACAAGCTCTGACTGTGGGAGGATAATTCAACCCCTGCCGCTATCCCTTCGGGTCCGATAAAGATTTTTTCGATCATCAATTGATATTTCTGGTGCAGGAATGGTTGATAAAAGATTTGTGCTGTAGCGTCTGATCCCGTGTTGTCACAATATGCTGTGCAGTGTAATGTTTCGTACCAATTTCCCAAGGTTTGAGATTTGAGGTAGTCTGTGATTAACCTTGTTACACACCAATATGAACCAACCAAATAGGATAGGGTTTTGCTTAGTGTGGGGTCCAAATTTTTCCAGGCATACAATATGGGAGTTGTGGGTTGAAGTAGTGGATATGCGCCACATTTATCTATGGGGACTCGAACCTCCATACCAGCTGGGGAACAGAGGATCGTGGCATTCATTTTACATAACAGGTCACGTCCACACAGATTCACTGGAACCTCCTTAGACAGCAGGAATGAATGATTATCTTCGTAATCCTCTAATTGTATATTGATAGGGTTGGAGAAAAACATTTGCTGTGCGTGTCCAGATAGTCCAATCACTGAGGTTTGATTAGTGGAAGTGGGAATTCCCCTCGTATCTTCCCTTGAAAGGACCGAATAGGTGGCACCAGTATCCACTAGGAATGGGATATCCTTTCCTTGTATTCGTATTTTTACTTCAGGTTCTCCTATGGCATTTATCGAAACGACGGGTAGCTGTTTGTTCGCAGCACTCGGGTCTGGGATTGGGCGTCATTGATCATTATACGGGCAATTTGGTGGTTGGCCGAATTGCTTTCGATTCTGTGATCCAAATGGATCTTGCACAGAGAAATTAGTCTGAGGTCTAGCATGTACCTGGACTTGGGTCGCATACGGGTTGGGTTCTGAAGGGGGAGGGTGTGCTCTATTACCTGCCTGTTGAGTCCAATCATGATTTGGTTGTTGCTGTTTTGCCCGGCAAGTTCTAGCCCAGTGTCCAATCTGACCACAATTGTGACAGGTATCATATTGTTCCTGTCCTGCACCTCCTCTCCCTCTTCCCCTGTAATATCCTCCTCTGGCTCGCCCTCTTCCTCTACCCTGGGGGGGGAGCGTAGGACGGTGTCACCGGGGTGGGTGTTATTGGAGCTGCTTGTCCTACAAACATGATGACCTTGCTTCTAGATTCTCTATTTCGCTCTTGTATGTCCTTTAACATAGATACAACCTTGGATAGTGATTCCTGTCGCCATCCGAGACAAACTAGTTTAAAGGGATCTCTGAGTTCGGGTCGTAGCCCGTTTACCACGGCGCTGATCATAGGAGCCTCTACCTCCTCCATTTTCATGCCTGAACATTGGTTCATGATCTCTCGCACTCTTTCTACATAATCCTCAACATCCTCCTCCTTTCTTTGTGTAGTTTCCATAATTTTGGACCAATTCGTTTTCCTCGGGAACACCGAATGTAAGGCTTCCCAATATCTTCCCCAGAACCCCTCTCCTGGCTTCGTGCTGGGATCTGCATCCGGAGCCTCTCGATGGGTTTTAAAATCTTTGAATTTTATCTCAAGTTCGGCAAATTTTGTGTCCTTTAACCATGCTTTCAGTAAGATTTGACCATCTAATATACTGGGTTCGTGGCACAAGATGATTACTTTTAACTGGTCTATGGCCTTTTCAATATTGGTTTTGGGGTCTGCCAATCCTTCCACAATTATTCTTAATTCACTTGGTGACCATGGTCGATAAATAGGGACCGGAGCCCCCCCAGAGAGTGGACTGGGAAAAAGTCTTACTGGGTATGCAGATGATGATGGCTCCAGGGCAACGGGCTCTGGTCCACGGGTAAGACTTCGTGTGCCCCCTGCAGGGCCGTCACGGTATTGATTCCCTTGTGACTGACTTATATTTCCTGCAGCCGCACCTGTATTATTGGGAGCGGGTGTTACCCCGTTTCCCTGTACTCCGGCCCGAGGATCGTCTCCTCCTTGGCCTGGAGCACCCCCCGGGGATAGAACATACGGCGGTGGTCGATGGCTGTAGGGAGTCCAATCCTCATCCCAGTCCTCATCCTCATCCTTATCCCAACCCTCAGGGGCCCTAGGTGAGTGTGCCTTTGTCTCTTTAGCAACCATAACGGATGGGTGTTTGTTATGTCGAGGGCGATTCACCTGCTCTACCCGTTCATCCCCCTGCTTTCTCCCTCTAGTACACTGCTTGCTAACTCTTAGGCTCTTCTCGTGTCGTTCCTCAGCTTCCCTTTTCCAATCTCCAAACGCTGACCAATTCACTTTTTTTTTTCCTCTTCTACCTGGGTCTCTGTCTATAAGGCATTCTTCTAGACAGGTTATTCTCTCTAAATTGAATGAACCATCGGGTGGAAATGGCCTGTTTTCACCCTTAGTCCATTTTACCCATTCTCTTAGGTGGTCAATTGAAGACTGACCACAATTCTGGAGCATAAAATGGGCTGGGGTCCCTTTTGGTGGTGGTTTACTTGCTCCAGCCCCCATTCTGGATGATTTAAGATTTTTCCACAGTTTCTGATCTCACAATCCTTTCGGCCAACCGAGTTCTCTACGCCCACTTCTCCTGGCCGTTACGTGGCCTGAAAAGGCTCTTAATTCGGGCTCAGTCTGGGTGTGTGAGATATGTTGGCATGAACCAATCATAGTTGATCAATCAGTTACTGTTTCTTTTCCTAATCAATCCTTGTGTTTTTTTTTCCCGAATCACAACTTTCCCTAGTGACTCTTCCCGTTTCTCTAATGGCAATGACTCACAAAGGTATTGCACACGACAGTAATACAAGGACAACAAACAATATTCCCGCGAGTACACAAATCATAACCTCTAAACAAATTCTCAGTCTGCGTTGTACGCCACTACAGACCGAGTCCTTAACTTATCCTAATAAAAACTGATAAAACTTAAGGTTCCGTATCCAAACTCTTTGATCGATTGCGCTTTCTTTTTTTTTTATAGTCTTATCACATAAAAACCCCTTCCGAATTAAAAACAATAAAAATCTTATCACATAAGAACCTTCGATCGATTAGCGCTTTCTTTTTTCTCTTTTAATAGTCTTATCACATAAGAACCCCTTCCGAATTAAAAACAATAAAAATCTTATCACATAAGAACCTGGAATCCTTTTCGATCGACTAGCGCTCCCTTACCTACTGAAACCTTCCCCGGGCTGTCTCGAGATTTTTTCCAGAACCTGTTCTCTTCTGCTGGCGAGCTGAGAAAGAAATGGTTATAAAAAAAATACCTTTAACTTTTAAATGCCGAGTCTTGTAGATGCAGTACCTCCGCTGTGGACAACAGATTACATATGCGATTCAACAGTGAAGAAACCTCTTGTGAGCAAAAGGCTCACCTTGTTTGGCCACTGAAGCCTTTCACTGGAGAGGCACTATGCCCGTATCCGTTTTACTCACAGGACAGAGAGTATGCATCTCGGTGGAACCTCCAAGTTATAACTGTCGAAATCTCGACCTCCGAAAAGAATGACTCCGACACTTACAGCTCCGGTAGAAGTTTCTTTAATTTACTTGCTCGCAAGGGGTAGGTCACACTCAGTCAAGGGCTAAGTGAACACCTCCGAAATGGTTCAGTTTAACAAGATATTTATACAGTAAAACCAAAGTTATGGCCTCTCCCTGTGTATTGCTCTGTCTCACAGTCAGTGAATACAGATAAAGAGTTAATTACTATATCCTGGTCCTGACATGGTATCCAGATATTTCCTTTTGTCAGGGTTATCAGAAAGCCAAACGGCCATTACTCCATGAGTCATAGGTAATGGACTATCACCTGTCTTGTATTGTGTCAGGATTGTTTCAATTTCCTGGTCAGTTCATCTGTTTGCATCAAATGGATGAGGTCTCGGAAAGAGATAATGGCTAGAAGATAAGGGTGGGGTGACATGGAACTCCTGTAGTGTAGACAATAGGAGAGCATCATGGGGGGTTACTTGTCTCAGCATGACTTGTCTCCTAGCTGTCTGATGGCCATCAGCCATCTCACAGCAGGTTTAGCTGTTTATGCAAGCTGACTGCTAAAATGCAGAAAGTTCTGGAAGGGCCAGGACTCCATTTTAATCAAAAGGCACACAAATACCGTATGGTATCAGCTTAGATAAAAATACTTTCCACACTGGCCCACACACACGTGCGAACCGCCCAATGACCTCCGACAGTGGCACCCCCTGGTGGCTAGTAACCCCAACCATACATACATGACAGTCCTTCAAGGCCATTTGCAGCCTCCCTACTGAAAGTCAGCAACTTTCCACCAGCCATGCAGCAAGTACTGGGGTATCACTGCGTCGGAGCACTAGCACAGGCAAAGGCACATGGAAGGCAGGCACTAAGTGAATGCACAAGGGTGATTACTTAACTTTGGCATGTAATATTGTATGGTTTGATTGATAAATTTGGTTTGGAGTGTTTGTTTTTTGTTGGCCTTTATTGTACCATTGTGGCCAAGAGGACGCGGTGAAGGTCAGTAACAGAGGGAAGGTAAGGTGTGGGACTTTGGTGAATGTGGAATTGGGGTTGCGTTCATTGGTACGCAGTTGAATGAGTTGATCACGGACAGCAATCAGCAACTAATCTGTAAATAGTTCATGATCCCTTTTGTGGTGTCCCTGCACCTTACTACAAATTCACACGAGGCATGTACTGCAGACACAGTCACTACGTGACCTTAACCTTTATTCTCTGGACCAAGGAGTGCTGACCCTGGGTGGGACCTCCCCTTTTATACCTGGAAACCCAGGTGAGGAGTGTCTCCCACGAGTTCACCCCCTGTGGCCAGGGTGTGCATTTCTAGGGTATAAGTACAGTGTACAGGAGTTGCATGAAGGTTACAGTTACATGAAGATTACCGTTACATGATGGTTACATACATGACAGCACCCCCCCCCACCCCCCTTACGTCTTTTTGTGTCAAAGGTTAAGTCTTTCCGGTAGTCTACACTCTCTCGTTGAGCGCCGCAGTTGTGGCTCTGGTGGCTGAGCCTTGGCATGCGTCTCTGTCACCTGAGGTGATTCCGGCCTGTCCGGGCTGGCCGCAGGGACTGTGCATGCTGTGGACTGTCCTTGTTGCTCGTCCACTGGCAGTGGTGTGGGTGACATCTCATGCTCTTCTTCAGGTTCCTCCGTGTCAATGCTGAACCTTTTCTTTACTTGGTCCAAGTGTTTGCGGCATATCTGCCCATTGTTTAGTCTGACCACCGTGACCCTATTCCCTTCTTTCCCAATTACTGTGCCCTCAAGCCACTTGGGTCCCAAAGCATGGTTAAGAACAAATACCGGGTCATCCATTTCTATACACCTCCCCCCTTGAGTTTCGATCATGGAACTCAGTTTGGGACTGGCGCTTGCCCTCAACAATGTCAGCCAGGGCTGGGTGAATGAGGGACAGCTGCGTTTTAAGCGTGTGTTTCATGTGGAGTTCCGCTGTCGGGACTCCCGTGAGCGAGTGCAGGCGGGACCTGTAGGCTAGCAGGAGGCGCGATAGGTGGTACTGAAGGGAGGGTCCTTGGATGCGGAGCATGCCCTGTTTTATGACTTGGACCGCACGTTCCGCCTGGCCATTGGAAGACGGCTTGAACGGCGCTGTCCGGACGTGTTTGATACCATTGCCTGATATAAACTCCTGGAATTCATGGCTGGTGAAACACGGGCCATTGTCGCTGACCAGGATGTCCGGCAAGCCGTGGGTCGCGAAAACCATATGCAGACTCTCCACAGTGATGGATGTGGTGCACAAGTTCAATATGATGCACTCGATCCATTTCAAGTATGCATCGACAACGATCAGGAACATTTTCCCCATGAACGGACCCGCATAGTCTGCGTGAATACGTGACCATGGCCTAGTGGGCCAGGGCCATGGGCTGAGTAGGGCCACCCAGAGGGCATTGCCCAACTGGGCACACGTCGTGCACCTGCGAACCCAGTGTTCCAGGTCTGAGTCAATCCCCGGCCACCATACATGTGACCGTGCAATGGCCTTCATTAACACGATGCCAGGGTGCTCGCTGTGGAGTTCCCTGATGAACACTTCCCTTCCTTTCTGGGGCATGACTACCCGGCTGCCCCATAGCAGGTAGTCGGCTTAGATGGAGAACTCATCCATCCGTCTCTGAAACGGTCTGACCTCTTCGGGGCACGCCCTGTGTGCGGGCGCCCAATCCCCAGTCAGAATACATTTCTTTATCATGGATAGGATGGGGTCTCTGTTAGTCCAGAGTTTGATCTGGCGGGTTGTGATGGGGGAGCCTGCGGTGTCAAAAGCCTCAACGGCCATGACCATCTCAGCGCTCTGCTCCGACGCCGCCTCAGTGGTGGCCAGTGGGAGCCTGCTGAGTGCATCAGCGCAATTTTCGGTGCCTGGCCGGTGCCGTATGGCGTAGTCATACGCAGCCAGCTGTATGCGAGCTGACGCATTGGCATTGACAGCCTTACTATCGGACAACAGGGATGTTAACGGCTTGTGGTCCGTTTCTAGCTCAAACCGTCTACCGAAAAGGTACTGGTGCATCTTTTTCACCCTGTAAACACAAGCAAGTGCTCCCTTTTCGACCATGCCGTATCCATGCTCTGCCTGAGAGAGTGACCTGGAGGCATAAGCTGGAGTCGGCCGTCATCATTACCCTGCTGCAACACACACCCAACCCTGTAGGATGATGCATCGCATGTTAAAACCAGTTTTTTACAGGGGTCATACAAAGTCAACAGTTTGTTAGAACACAGCAGGTTCCTCGCCTTATTGAAAGCCCATTATTGACAGTCCCCCCAAAGCCATTCACAACCTTTACGCAGGAACATGTGTAACGGCTCCAACAATGTGCTTAAGTACGGCAGAAAGTTTCCGAAATAGTTCAAGAGTCCCAGGAATGATCGCAACTCCGACATGTTGCCGGGCCTGTGCGTCCGGCGGATCACCTCCGTTTTTGATTCAGTGGGCCGGATCCCATCTGCGGTAACCTTTCTGTCCAAAAACTCGACCTCTGGGGCCAAAAACACACACTTGGCCTTTTTCAGCCGCAAGCCTACCCGGTCCAGTTGGCGTAGCACCTCCTCCAGGTTGTGGAGGTGTTCCTCAGTGTCTCGACCCGTTATAAGGATGTTGTCTTGGAATAAGATTGTTCCCGGAATGGATTTGAGCAAGCTTTCCATGTTTCTCTGAAAGATAGCTGCTGCCGAACGAATGCCAAACGGACACCTGTTGTAGATAAATACTCCCTTGTGCGTCGTGATGGTGGTCAGAAGCTTGGATTCTTCAGCCAGTTCCTGAGTCATGTAGGCCGAAGTGAGGTCCAGCTTCGTGAACAGCTTGCCACCTGCCAGCGTGGCAAAAAGGTCCTCTGCTCACTGGAGCGGGTATTGGTCTTGCAGCGACACTCGGTTGATGGTGGCTTTGTAGTCGCCACAAATCCTAACCAAGCCATCTGCTTTAAGGACAGGAACGATGGGACTTGCCCAGTTGCTGAATTCAACGGCCGAAATTATGCCCTCTCTGAGCAGCCTGTCCAATTCACTTTCAATTTTCTCACGCATCACATATGGAACTGCTCTGGCTTGTGGTGCACTGGTCTGGTGTCTGGAGTGATGTGTATCACTACTTTGGTGCCCTTGAACGTTCCGACACCGGGTTGAAACAGTGACCCAAATTTTTGTAGGACCCGTGAGCATGAACTTCGCTCCACAGATGAAATGGCGTGCACATCCCCCCATTTTCAATTCATCTCGGCTAGCCAACTCCTCCCCAAGAGCGCGAGGCCATTTCGCGGGACGATCCAGAGTGGCAGCCGGTTCTGTGATCCATTATGTGTTACCACCAAGTTTGCACTGCCTAGCACTGGGATGATCTCTTTGGTGTACGTCCGTAGCTGCATGTCAATGCGTTCCAGTTTGGGCCTGCTAGCTCTGTGTGGCCATAGTCTCTCAAATTGTTGGGCGCTCATAAGTGACTGGCTAGCTCCCGTATCCAACTCCATGTGCACCGGGATGCCATTCAATAAAACTTTCATCATCATGGGTGGCGTTTTAGTGTATGAGCTGTGGACGTCAGCCACATGAACCCGCTGAACTTTAGCATCCATGGCTTTTCCCCAGGCATCATCCTGCATCGCAGACCCCTCGTCTGGTTCCTCTGTATTGCAGATTAGCCTCGCTACCGCATTTTTGCAAATCCTGGCCAAGTGTCTACTGACGTTACAAATCCTACAGGTGTATTGCTGAAACCTGCAGCTTTTCGCAGTATGTCTAGCCCCGCACCTCCAGCATGAGCTGAGATTGTTGTTAACAAAAGGACTGTTACCAGGCATTCCTCTTTGATTGCCCATTTGGTTGTTTCTAAGCACTCTGATGGTGGGTGTTAATGGTCCCATCGCGGGACGCATTGTTCCTCGTGATGGCATGAATTGCCGATCCCCTTTCCATTGTCCCTTTTGCGAGCCCACCCTAGAGTCTGTTGCTGCCTGGGCAGTTTCGAAATGCCCTTGTCTGCCTGCGGGGTCCCGAGCCGCGTTCACCATGTTAACTCCCTGGTCCGTCGCCACGTTGGGACCAGGGCTGCGTGCATAAATTAGCTTGGTCTCCTCTTCCCCTGCCATGAAGGTCTGAGCTATCAACGCCACCCCTTCTAAAGTCAAGTCATTGGTCTGTATGAACTTCCTGAAAATCCTGGCATGATTAATACCCTCAATGAAGAAATCCCTTAACATCTCCCCCCTGAAGGCATGTGTGAACTTACAGAGACTGGCCAAGCGCCGCAGATCCACAACAAAGTCCGAGATGTTTTGTCCCTCCCGACGCCGGTGTGTGTAGAACTGGTGCCGGGCCATGTGTACGCTACTCGCCGGCTTGAGATGCTCACTGATTAGCTGGCTGACCTCTTCAAAGGACTTGTCCGCTGGCTTTTGGGGTGCGAGCAGGTCTTTCATCACCGCATATGTCTGTGGTCCACAGCTGGTCAGTAGATGCGCCCTCCGCTTGTCAGCCGCTGTCGCTCCCAGTCAGTCCTTCGTGACAAAGCTCTGCTGGAGCCTTTCCACGAAGTCATCCCAGTCCTCACCCACACAGTAACGTTCCTCTGTGCTACCAGTGGCCATCCTCGTGGTTCGATGATTCCCATTTCTCGTCGCCAAATGTGGTGTCCCTGCACCTTACTACAAATTCACACGAGGCATGTACTGCAGACACAATCACTACGTGACCTTAACCTTTATTCCCAGGACCAAGGAGTGCTGACCCTGGGTGGGACCTCCCCTTTTATACCTGGAAACCCAGGTGAGAAGTGTCTCCCACGAGTTCACCCCCTGTGGTCAGGGTGTGCATTTCTAGGGTATAAGTACAGTGTACAGGAGTTGCATGAAGGTTACAGTTACATGAAGATTACTGTTACATGATGGTTACATACATGACATCTTTAAATAATAATAATAAAATAACTTTGATTTATATAGCACCTTTAATGTAGTAAAACGCTTCACAACAGTATTACAAGACAAAACAGATACATTTGACACCGAGCCACAAAAGGAGAATTTAAGGCAGATGACCAAAAGCTTGTTTAAAGAGTTAGGTTTTAAGGAGCATCTTAAAGCAGGGAAAAGAGGTAGAGAGGCGGAGAGGTTTAGGGAGGGAGTTCCAGAGCTTAGGGCCCAAACAGCTGAAGGCATGGCCACCGACAGTTGAGCAGTTAGAAACATAGAAACATAGAAAATAGGTGCAGGAGCAGGCCATTCAGCCCTTCTAGCCTGCACCGCCATTCAACGAGTTCATGGCTGAACATGAAACTTCAGTACCCACTTCCTGCTTTCACGCCATACCCCTTGATCCCCCGAGTAGTAAGGACTTCATCTAACTCCCTTTTGAATATATTTAGTGAATTGGCCTCAACTACTTCCCGTGGTAGAGAATTCCACAGGTTCACCACTCTCTGGGTGAAGAAGTTTCTCCTTATCTCGGTCCTAAATGGCTTACCCCTTATCCTTAGACTGTGACCCCTGGTTCTGGACTTCCCCAACATTGGGAACATTCTTCCTGCATCCAACCTGTCCAAACCCGTCAGAATTTTAAACGTTTCTATGAGGTCCCCTCTCACTCTTCTGAACTCCAGTGAATACAAGCCCAGTTGATTCAGTCTTTCTTGATAGGTCAGTCCCACCATCCCGGGAATCAGTCTGGTGAATCTTCGCTGCACTCCCTCAACAGCAAGTATGTCCTTCCTCAAGTTAGGAGACCAAAACTGTACACAACACTCCAGGTGTGGCCTCACCAAGGCCCCGTACAACTGTAGCAACACCTCCCTGCCCCTGTACTCAAATCCCCTCGCTATGAAGGCCAACATGCCATTTGCTTTCTTAACCGCCTGCTGTACCTGCATGCCAACCTTCAATGACTGATGTACCATGACACCCAGGTCTCGTTGCACCTTCCCTTTTCCTAATCTGTCACCATTCAGATAATAGTCTGTCTCTCTGTTTTTACCACCAAAGTGGATAACCTCACATTTATCCACATTATACTTCATCTGCCACGCATTTGCCCACTCACCTAACCTATCCAAGTCACTCTGTAGCCTCATAGCATCCTCCTCGCAGCTCACACTGCCACCCAACTTAGTGTCATCCGCAAATTTGGAGATACTACATTTAATCCCTTCGTCTAAATCATTAATGTATAATGTAAACAGCTGGGGCCCAAGCACAGAACCCTGCGGTACCCCACTAGTCACTGCCTGCCATTCCGAAAAGTACCCATTTACTCCTACTCTTTGCTTCCTGTCTGACAACCAGTTCTCAATCCACGTCAGCACACTACCCCCAATCCCATGTGCTTTAACTTTGCACATTAATCTCCTGTGTGGGACCTTGTCGAAAGCCTTCTGAAAGTCCAAATATACCACATAAACTGGTACTCCTTTGTCCACTTTATTGGAAACATCCTCAAAAAATTCCAGAAGATTTGTCAAGCATGATCTCCCTTTTACAAATCCATGCTGACTTGGACCTATCATGTCACCATTTTCCAAATGCGCTGCTATGACATCCTTAATAATTGATTCCATCATTTTACCCACTACTGAGGTCAGGCTGACCGGTCTATAATTCCCTGCTTTCTCTCTCCCTCCTTTTTTAAAAAGTGGGGTTACATTGGCTACCCTCCACTCGATAGGAACTGATCCAGAGTCAATGGAATGTTGGAAAATGACTGTCAATGCATCCGCTATTTCCAAGGCCACCTCCTTAAGTACTCTGGGATGCAGTCCATCAGGCCCTGGGGATTTATCGGCCTTCAATCCCATCAATTTCCCCAACACAATTTCCCGACTAATAAAGATTTCCCTCAGTTCCTCCTCCTTAATAGACCCTCTGACCACTTTTATATCCGGAAGGTTGTTTGTGTCCTCCTTAGTGAATACTGAACCAAAGTACTTGTTCAATTGGTCTGCCATTTCTTTGTTCCCCGTTATGACTTCCCCTGATTCTGACTGCAGGGGACCTACGTTTGTCTTTACTAACCTCTTTCTCTTTACATACCTATAGAAACTTTTGCAATCCGCCTTAATGTTCCCTGCAAGCTTCTTCTCGTACTCCATTTTCCCTACCCTAATCAAACCCTTTGTCCTCCTCTGCTGAGTTCTAAATTTCTCCCAGTCCCCAGGTTCGCTGCTATTTCTGGCCAATTTGTATGCCACTTCCTTGGCTTTAATACTATCCCTGATTTCCCTAGATAGCCACGGTTGAGCCACCTTCCCTTTTTTATTTTTACGCCAGACAGGAATGTACAATTGTTGTAATTCATCCATGCGTTCTCTAAATGTCTGCCATTGCCCATCCACAGTCAACCCCTTAAGTATCATTAGCCAATCTATCTTAGCCAATTCATGCCTCATACCTTCAAAGTTACCCTTCTTTAAGTTCTGGACCATGGTCTCTGAATTAACTGTTTCATTCTCCATCCTAATGCAGAATTCCACCATATTATGGTCACTCTTCCCCAAGGGGCCTCGCACAATGAGATTGCTAATTAATCCTCTCTCATTACACAACACCCAGTCTAAGATGGCCTCCCCCCTAGTTGGTTCCTCGACATATTGGTCTAGAAAACCATCCCTTATGCATTCCAGGAAATCCTCCTCCACCGTATTGCTTCCAGTTTGGCTAGCCCAATCTATGTGCATATTAAAGTCACCCATTATAACTGCTGCACCTTTATTGCATGCACTCCTAATTTCCTGTTTGATGCCCTCCCCAACATCACTACTACTGTTTGGAGGTCTGTACACAAGTTATAATGAGGGATGTTCAAGAGGTCAGAATTTGAGGAGCACTGACATCTTGAGGAGTTGTGAGACTGAAGGAGATTACAGAGATAGGGAAGGGCAAGGCCATGGAGAGATTTGTAAACAAGGATGAGAATTTTGAAATCAAGGTGTTGTGTAACCGGGAGCCAATGTAGGTCAGAAAGCACAGGGATGATGGGTGATCGTGACTCGGTGCGAGTTCGGACACGGGCTGCTGAGTTTTGGATAACCTTAAGTTTACATAGGGTAGAATGTGGGAGGCCAGCCAGGAGTGAGTTGGAGAAGTCAAGTCTAGAGGTAACAAAGGCATGAATGAGGGTTTCAGCAACAGAAGGGCTGAGGGAGGGGCGGAGGCGGGCAATGTTACGGAGGTGGAAAAAGGCGGGTTTAGTTATGCCGCAGATATATGGCTGGAAACTCATTTCAGGGTCAAATATGATACCTAGGTTGCGAACAGTCTTGTTCACTGGTGATGGAAGATACTTCCTACTTCTGACTGCAAGTTCAGCTGTGCAAAGTTTAGAGGATGGAGTGTTGAGGTCGAAAAATACAGCATTGGAATCAAATCAGTGTTACAGCTGATTGATGCCACGATCTGCGTATTCCACATAATTTCTGCCCCTGTGCTGACGAGGTACCCAAAATGGCACCCAGCGCAGCCTGCACCAGACATGTGTACACACGGTGCAGATGCCATTTTGGACTCAAAATAGGCACCTGTAGCACTGAAAAACCAGGTGCTATAGGTGCCGTATTTGATGGCCAAGGATTGTCACAGTTTTGCCCATTCACCTAAGCTACCAAATTTTTAATTTAAGATGTTAGAGATCAGCGTGTCAATGTGGATCAGCAATGGCAATGGTGGTGGCAAAGAGGAACACAGGAACAGGAGTAGGCCATTTAGCCATCGAGCCTGTTCCGCCATTCAATGAGATCATGGCTGATCTGCGACCTAACTCCATATACCTGCCTTTGGCCCATATCCCTTAAAACCTTTGGTTAACAAGAGGACTGCCGGTAAGGATACAGGTAACAGAGAATGGATGGTCGGGAGAGTATTGTTAGGAGTTGACGGTGTCAGCATTAGATGGACTGAGATAAGGGCAGAGATGGGAGATGAAACAAAGGTAGGCAGTCTTAGTGATGGAAAGGAAACAGGTCGGAATCTGTGCTTCAGGTTGAACAGGATGTTGAGATTGCAAACAGTCAAGTTCAGCTTAGAACAATGGCCCAGAAATTAGTGGGAGTAAATTGTTTCTAAAAGATGGTAAAGCCTTTCCGACTAGGGGCAGACAGCGGGGCCGACCCATTCGCAATGCCCCCCGGTCCGGGGGCGGCAGGAACTGGTTTATCGCCCGACGGCAACCCCTTTACCACCCTGCATGGCGGGAAGCTGGCAGTGGCTGGGCAGTGCGGCTGCCCTTAAAGAGGAGGACACACCGCCGTGGCCGCCATTTTGTTTTAATTGTCAGCCGAATTTTCCTGCACTTCCCTCTGACTCCCGCTGGCTGGTAAATCTTCAGATAAATCAAAGTGCCCGCCCCAATTTCCTGCTGAGAGCAATTTCGGCCCCTAGGCTACTTACCGCCATATACATTCCATGGCTAACTAAAGGAGCTAAGGATAGTATTAGATTAAAACAAGAGGCTTATAATGTTGAGAAGAATAGTGATAAGCCTGAAGATTGGGAGAGCGTTAGAGACCAGTCTATTTTGGTTGATAAGAAGGGAGAAAATAGAATATGAGAGTAAACTAACAAGAAATACAAAAACAGATTGTAAGCTTCTATAAGTATGTAAAAAGGAAGAGAGTAGAAAAAATAAGTGGTAGTCCCTTAGAGGCAGAGGCAGGTAAATTATATTGGGGAACAAGGAACAAGGAAATGGCAGAGACCTTAAAACAAATATTTTGTATCTGTCGTCATAGTAGAAGGTACAAAAAGCATACCGAAAATAGTGGGGAACCAAGGGGCTAATAAGAGTGAGGAACTTAAAATAATTATTCATTGTAGGCAGTCCCTCAGAATCAAGGAAGACTTGCTTCCACTCCCAAAGTGAGTTCTTTGATAGCTGAACAGTCCAATACGAGAGCCACAGACCCTGTTACAGGTGGGATAGACATTCGTCAAGGGAAGGGGTCGGTGGGGCTGGTTTGCCGCGTGCTCCTTCCGCTGCCTGCGCCTGGCCTCTTGACACTCTTTGCGTTGAGACTCGAAGAGCTCAACGCCCTCCCGGATGCACTTTCTCCACCTCGGGCGGTTTTTGGCCAGGATCTCCCAAGTATCAGTGGTGATGTCGCACTTTACCAGCGAGGCTTTGAAGGTGTCCTTATAACGTTTCCGCTGTCCTCCTTTGGCTCGTTTACCATGAAGGAGCTCCGCATAAAGCATTTGCTTAGGGAATCTCGTGTCTGGCATGCGAGCTATGTGGCCTGCCCAGCGAAGCTGATCGAGTGTGTTCAGTGCTTCAATACTGGGGATGTTAGCCAGATTGAGGACACTGATGTTGGTGCGCCTGTCCTCCCAGGGGATTTGCAGGATCTTGCGGAGACATCGTTGGTGATATATCTCCAGCGACTTGAGGTGCCTTCTATACATCGTTCATGCCTCAGATCCATACAGGAGGGTGGGTATTACTACAGCCCTGTAGACCATGAGCTTGGTAGTAGATTTGAGGGCCTGATCTTCAAATACTCTTTTCCTCAGATGGCCAAAGGCTGCACTGGTGTACTGGAGGCGATGTTTAATCTCCGCATCAATGTCTGCCTTTGTTGATAAGAGGCTCCCGAGATATGGGAAATGGTCCACGTTGTCGAGGGCCGCGTCGTGGATCTTGATGATTGGAGGGCAGTGCTGTGCAGCGGTGACAGGCTGGTAGAGGACCTTTGTCTTTCGGATGTTAAGAGTAAGGCCCATATGCCTCAGTGAATACATTGACTATATCCTGGAATTCAGCCTCTGAATGCGCGCAGACGCAGGCGCCGTCCACATACTGCAGCTCAACGACAGAGGTTGGGATGATCTTGGACCTGGCCTGGAAGCGGTGTAGGTGAAACAGCTTCCCACTGGTTCTGTAGTTTAGTTCCACTCCAGCGGGGAGCTTGTTGATTGAGAAAATTGAGAAGACGGTTGGAGCAATGATTCAGCCCTGTTTGACCCCGGTCCGAACCTGAATTGGGTCTGTAATGGATCCGTTGGTAAGGATCACGGCCTATATGTCATCGTGAAGCAGGCGAAGGATGTTGACAAACTTTTGGGAGCATCCGAAATGGAGGAGGACGCTCCATAGACCCTCACGGTTGACGGTGTCGAAGGCCTTTGTAAGATCGAAAAAGGCCATGTATAAGGGCTGGCGCTGCTCCCTGCATTTTTCCTGCAACTGTTGCGCTGCGAAGATCATGTCTGTTGTGCCCCGTAGGGGACGAAATCCGCACTGTGATTCTGGGAGGAGCTCCTCGGCCACAGGGAGAAGACGATTGAGGATATCTCTAGCGACAACTTTCCCAGTGGCTGATCGCAGGGCGATTCCCCTGTAGTTGCTGCAGTCGGACTTGTCCCCTTTTAAAAAAATGGTCACAATCACAATCACTTGAGAAACTAATGGGATTAAAAGTGGGCAAATTCCCTGGACCTGATGGCCTACACCCTAGGGTTCTAAAAGAGGTGACTGCAGAGATAGTGGATGCATTCGTTGTGATCTTCCAAAATTCCCTAGATTCTAGAAAGTTCCCAGCGGATTGGAAGGTGGCAAAAGTAACCCCGTTATTCAAGAAAGGAGGGAGAGAGAAAACAGGAAACTACAAGCCCGTTAGCCTGACATCAGTTGTCGGGAAAATTCTGGAATCTATTATTAAGGAAGTGGTAATAGAGCGCTTAGAAAATCATAATATGATTAGGCAGAATCAACATGGTTTTATGAAAGGGAAATCATGTTTAACAAATTTATTGGAGTTTTTTGAGGATGTAACTAGCAGGGTAGATAAAGGAGAATGTGGATGTAATATATTGCAATTTCTAAAAGGCATTAGTTAAGATGCCACAGAAAACGTTGCTACGCAAGATAAAGGACTCATGGGGTTGGGGGTAATATATTAGCATGGATAGAGGATTGGTTAACGGGCAGAAAATAGAGAATAGGGATAAATGGGCCATTTTCCGGTTGGCTTGATGCAAATGGGATGCCGCAAGGATCAGTGCTATTTACAATCTATATTAATGACTTAGATGAAGGGGACCAAGTGCAGAGTATCCAACTTTGCTGAAGATACAAAGCTAGGTGGAAAAGTAAACTAAGGAGGACATAAAGAAGCCTGCAAAGCAATATGTGGCAGTCGCTCGTGTTGAGGATGACCCGCTTCCTCACCAAAAAATGATGAGTTCACAGGTGTTTCAATGAGTTACATCTTGAAGGGTAGAAGATGCCTGTGCGTGAATTCTTTTAACGTGGAGTGGCCGTTGCACACCAGCCACCACACAGGCTTGACAGAGCGAGGTCTTGGTCCAGTGGCAAGAGTTAACCAAGACGACTGGAGGCTAAGCTCTACTGCGCCATCCCTGGGCCCCGACCCGCTATTGAAATATGCTGCACCGCTCCTGGGCCACGACCCTTTCGCTCCTCAGCTCCGACACCACTGAGCGGCCATAAGTGTTACGTTTAGAATAACACCACAAGACTGTATATCTTAAGCTCAAACTGTGGTGATCTTAGTCTCTTTATTGTAACTCCAGAGTGAGGAGGCAACATGGTAGACTGCCTTTTATACCTGCTTGCCCAGGGTATGCAGGTGACTCTTGGGTCTCCCACAGGTGCGCCCCCTGGTGGCAAGTCTTACACATTGGTAATGTTTACATACATAACATCATCCCCCCCCCCCCCCCCCCCCCCCAAAGTCTTATGTACAAGTTATTTACAAGTTGAGGTGATCCGGGGCTCTGCGTTCCCGGGTTGATCGCCTGAGTTGAAATCCTGGCATGGGTGAGTCGGTCGGATCATTGCTGCGATGCGGTGTGGCTGGTCTGATCGGACTGTCGGGCCTGGTGGGTTCATCCTCGTGGTTAACTGCAAGGTCGATTGCTGGTTGGGTGTATGTGGGTGGATCCATGATGGTAATGTCCTCTTCAGACTGTTCTTGGTTGTCAGTGAACCGCAGTTTGGTCTGATCCAAGTGCTTTCTGCATGTTTGTCCGTTCAAAAGTTTGACAACAAACACTCTATTCCACTCCTTGGCTACCACAGTGCCAGCAACCCATTTGGGACCATGACCATAATTAAGAGCAAGCACAGGGTCATTAACTTCAACGTCGCGTGATACAACCGCGTGATCGTGGTACGTGTTATGCCGGTGATACCGGGTTTCTACATAATCATTGAGATCTGGATGGACTAAGGAGAGCCTGGTTTTGAGTGCTCTCTTCATTAGCAATTCTGCAAGGGGAACCCTGGTAAGCGAGTGGGGTCGCATGCGGTAGCTGAGCAGAATCGAGATAGCAGGGTCCGTCACGGGTTTCAAGCTCTGTTTGGTGGTTTGTACTGCCCGTTCTGCTTGACCATTGGATGCGGGCTTAAACGGCATAGACTTGACATGCTTGATGCCATTGCGGGTCATGAACTCGTTGAATTCCGAGCTGGTGAAGCATGGTCCACTAACATGGGTGGCGAACATGGCTCGGAGGCTTTCAATGGTGGCAGTGGACGTACATGACGACATTATTCTACATTTAATTCATTTAGAGTAAGTGTCCACTGCTACTAAGAACATCTTTCCTAGAAAGGGGCCAGTGAAATCTACATGGACCCTTGACCACGGTTTGGAAGGCCATGACTCAGTGGGGCCTCCCTTGGTACATTGCTCAACTGTAAGCAAGTGTTGCATTGGTGTATGCATGACTCCAATCCCGAATCAATGCCTGGCCACCAAATGTGCGACCTGGCGATAGCCTTCATCATGACTATGCCTGGGTGGGTACTGTGAAGGCCGCATATAAACGTTTCCCTGCCTTTTTTTGGCAAAATTACACGATTCTGCCATAGGAGGCAGTCCGAATGGATGGACATTTTGTCCCAGCGTCGGTGGAACAGCTTAATTTTGTCTTGCATTTCTCCTGGGACCGCCGACCAGCTCCCATTGAGGACACAGCTTTTTACTAGTGATAGCACCGCGTCCTGGCTAGTCCAGGTCCTGATCTGGCGACCCATGACGGGTGACCCCTCACTCTCAAAAGCATCCATTACAAGGAGCAAGTCTGCGGGTTGCGCCATTTCCACCCCAGTGGTGGCCAATGGTAGCCGACTAAGGGCATCTGCACAGTTCTCTGTGCCTGGTCTGTGGCGGATTAGATAATCATACACAGATAACGTTGGTGCCCATCTTTGGATGCGGGACAAAGCATTGGTGTTAATACCTTTGCTTTCTGAGAACAAAGAAATGAGCGGATTGTGGTCGGTTTTGAGCTTGAACCAGAGCCCAAATAGGTATTGATGCATTTTCTTAACCCCGTATACGCATGCGAATGCTTCTTTTTCAACGATACTGTAGGCTCTTTCAGCCTTAGATAAGCTTCTGGATGCGTATGCAACCGGTTGCAGTTTGCCTGACCGATTGGCTTGCTGTAACACACAACCGACCCCATACGAAGATGCATCACAAGTTAGTACTAAACGTTTACACGGGTCATACAATGCAAGTAACTTGCTGGAACATAGCAGGTTTCTGGCCTTGTTAAAGGCTGTCTCTTGAGCTTTACCCCAAACCCAGTCGTTACCCTTGTGTAGCAATAAATGCAATGGTTCCAGCAAAGTGCTCAATCCCGGTAGAAAGTTACCAAAATAGTTGAGGAATCCCAGGAACGAACGCAGCTCCGTCACATTCTGTGGTCTGGGTGCATTCTTGATGGCCTCCATCTTGGAGTCCGTGGGTCTGATGCTGTCCGCCGCAATCTTTCTCCCCAGAAATTCGATCTCTGGCTTCAGGAAAACACACTTGGAGCGTTTCAACCTGAGTCGCACTATGCCCAGTGACTTGAGAACCTCTTCCAGGTTGTGCAAGTGTTCAGTGGTGTTGCGGCCAGTGATCAAGATGTCGTCTTGGAACACCACGGTGCGTGGAACCGATTTCAGCAGACTCTCCACGTTCCTCTGGAAGATGGCCACCGCCGAACGAATCCTAAAGGGGCATCTGTGGCATATGAACTGTCCTCTGTGCGTGTTGATGCACGTCAATTTTTTCGAAGGTTCAGCCAGCTCCTGTGTTATGTAAGCAGAGGTTAAATCCAGCTTGGTGAATGATTCCCCCTCCCGCTAGCATTGGGTAGTGGGTATTGGTCCTGTAGCGAGACTCGGTTGATCGTTACCTTGTAGCTCCCACAGATTCTGACCGTCCCATCGCTCTTCAACACCGGAACAATTGGCCTGGCCCACTCATTGAACTCGACTGACGATATGATCCCCTCTCGTTGGAGTCTGTCCAGCTCGATCTCCACTTTCTCTTGCATCATGTATGGAACCGCTCGGGCCTTGTGATGAACGGGTCGTGCATCGGGGCTAGATGGATCTGCACTTCGGCGCCTGGGAAGTTGCCGATGCCTGGCTCGAATAACGACAGGAATTTGTTTAGCACTTGGGCGCACGAGGCGTCATCTTCTGAAGACAGTGCTTTGATGTCATCCCAGTTCCATCGGATCTTTCCTAGCCAACTTCTGCTGAACAGCGTTGGGCCATCGCTTGGTACAATCCATAGTGGTAAATCATGCACAGCTCCATCATACGATACCTTCACTGCCAATGACTGGTATGAGCAACTTGGTGTGGATCGGACTTAGTTTTGGCCTTTGTGCCTTGTTGCCCCACAGTTTATCAGAAGCCTTCTGGCTCATAATTGACTGACTCACCCCATCGTGTCCAATTCCATGGAAACTGTAATGCCGTTAATTTGACTTTTTAACATTATCGGAGGGCTTTTGGTGGTGAAGGTGTGAACCCCATACACTTCCTCTTCAGCCTCGGCTTGAGTTGCCTCTCTTACTCGTTCAGCGTGATCTGCGCCGGATCGGTCATCTTCTGCTGACTCTGCCACGTGATGAGTCGCAGCAGGTCTGCACATTCGCTGGAGGTGCCCCATTGTTCCACAGCCCTTGCACACATAGTGCTTGAATCGACATTGATGGACTCGATGATTACCCCCGCAGCGCTAACACGGTGCTAATGGATCCGCATTCTCGCCCCACGGCGGACTCAATGAGTCATCCTAGGTCTGGCTTCTGCGGGCGTGTAGGCTCTGCCGTGTACAGTTCTGCCTGCTGAAGGCATTATTTTATGTACAGTAGTTGCCGGTGAGTCCCAATGCTGCAATGATATCTGTTTAGTGTTATCGTTCGTGGACATAAAAGTCTGGACTATCGTGATGGCCTTGCTCATATCTAGGGATTAGGCAGACAGCAGTTTGCGAAGAATGACCTCGTGGTCGATTCCAAGCACGATAAAGTCCCTCAACACTTCCCCCAAAAATCCAGCAAATACGCATGGAACCGCAAGGCATCGTAGGTCGGCGACATAGCTCGCCACGTCCTGGCCCTTGGAGCGGTGGTGCGTATAAAAGTGATACCTGGCCATCACGATGCTCTCCTTCGGCTTGAGGTGTTCCTGAACCAGCGTGCACAACTCTTCATAGGTCTTGTCCATTGGTTTCATCGATGCTAGCAGATTTTTGATGAGGCCATATATCGTGGACCCGCAAACGGTGAGGAGAATCGCCCTGCGCTTGATCGCAGTTTCTGCCTTTTCCAGCTCGTTGGCCACGAAATACTGGTCAAGACGCTCAACGAAGGCTTCCCAATCATCACCCTCAACAAATTTCACAAGAATATCAACGGCAGCCATAACTGCGTGAAAGTTCGTGATCTGTTACTCGTCGCCAATTGTTATGTTTAGAATAACTCCACAAGACTGTATATCTTAAGCTCAAACTGTTGTGACCTTGGTCTCTTTATTATAACTCCAGAGTGAGGAGGCAGCATGGTAGACTGCCTTTTATACCTGCTTGCCCAGGGTGTGCAGGTGACCCTTGGGTCTCCCACAGGTGTGCCCTCTGGTGGAAAGTATTACACATTGGTAATGTTTACATACATAACAATAAGTGCACCATCAGCGCGCACCACCGGGACCACCTAGCTCTGTCCATATTCAGCCCGAAAAATCAAATCCCCACCGAGCAGTGCGCCCAACAGCTTTTTCTGTCAGTGCACCTTCTCTTCTCAGTACAAGTCTGGCTACGTGGCCATTAAAGACAAGGGTCCACTGCCGCTGCCGGCATTTTTTTTTTGCCGGCCGACTTCCATGTCAGCCGGGCTGTTATACCCCCGGGTTCGGCCAGGCCGCCAACAGGCAGCCTGGCATGCCCTCTTGGTCCGGCCGAAACCCTCCCTGGTGGCCCAGTGGCCAATCCTAAATATTCGCCAATTATCTTCCCTTTAAAGCAGGGGAGATACGTGATGACGCAGACGCACAATGATGTTACCATCGCTCCACCGCTGAGTGATACAGCGGCGGAGAATTCGTCCCGCCATCACTTCCGCCCCTCTCCAGCACTTTCCGCCGCACTTCCGCCCCCATTATGACCGGCTTCTGGTCCGCTCCGACAGAAAGGACAAACAGATGAAAATCGATCGAGAGCCTGCCTCATTGAACCCGACGGTAAAAACGTTTTAAAAATGGAATGTGTGCCAGCTTTCTGGCGGGCATGAATTTCGGCCCCTATGAGTATTGGAGTAAGACCCAGCCGTCCCGGAGTGGGATTTATATGCATGACCTTCTGACTCAGGGCAAGAGTGTGACCTCAGACTCAAAGCTGACATTTAGAAAATGATAATTAGAATTCTAAAAGTCCTTAGAAGGAAGGGAAACCTGAGAAAGGTGAGGAGTTCTACACTTCTATGGTTTTCAATGATCTAGAGTAGCAGATGCAATAATGAATCTTGATTAAAGTGAGGTTGAAGGGAAGAGAAAGAGCACATATAATGGTATAATTGGAAAATAAGAATAAGAGAATATGAAAGGAAAGTTTAGGGCTGCAGTGAACAGAGTAACATTGTTATAATAGAGAGATTAAAACATTTGCAGGAGAGGTTGGAGATGAGAGAGGGATTGCCTATCAGACGAGGTTTTTTCTTATATTTTGTGATAGACAAGAGAAATTACATACATAAACAATGGAGATATTCCTTTAATGTGCAGTCAATGAAATGAATAACCGTTAAAAGAATGTACATTACTATTTATTAAAATTGGCATCTGGAATACATACTGGAACCTTAAAAGAGATTTTGGTGCTTGAAGTACTGGTGGTTACAGACTCATAGTGGTGGTGGTGGGAGCAATTTGAAGTGATAAATTAAGACTATCATGGAAGATGTTTATCGTACAACATTATATTATGAATTATGAGACATATTACACGTTAAGAATGTATTGCCCGTTGTGAAAAGGTGAACATATGTTAAAGAGGGTCAGTCATTACGTAGTCACGCAGGGATCAGTGCTGGGACCCCAACTATTTGCAATCTATATTAACGACTTGGAAGAAAGGACTGAGTGTAACGTAGCCAAGTTTGCTGATGATACAAAGCTGGGAGGAAAAGCAATGTTTGAGGACACGAAAAATCTGCAAAAGGACATAGACAGGCTAAGTGAGTGGGCAAAAATTTGGCAGATGGTGTATAATGTTGGAAAGTGTGAGGTCATGCACTTTGGCAGAAAAAAATCAAAGGAAAGTTATTATTTAAATGGAGAAAAATTGCAAAGTGCTCCAGTACAGCGGGACCTGGGGGTACTTGTGCATGAAACACAAAAGGTTAGTATGCAGGTACAGCAAGTGATCAGGAAGGCCAATGGAATCTTGGCCTTTATTGCAAAGGGGGTGGAGTATAAAAGCAGGGAAGTCTTGCTACAGTTATACAGGGTATTGGTGAGGCCACACCTGGAATACTGCGTGCAGTTTTGGTTTCCATATTTACAAAAGGATATACTTGCTTTGGAGGCAATTCAGAGAACGTTCACTATGTTGATTCCGGAGATAAGGGGGTTGACTTATGAGGAAAGGTTGAGGAGTTTGAGCCTCTACTCATTGGAATTCAGAAGAATGAGAGGTGATTTTATCGAAACATATAAGATTATTGAGGGGGCTTGACAAGGTGGATGCAGAGAGGATGTTTCCACTGATAGGAGAGACTAGAACTAGGGAGCACAATCTTAGAATAAGGGGCCGCCCATTTAAAACTGAGATGAGGAGGAATTTCTTCGCTGAAAGGGTTGTAAATCTGAGGAATTCGCTGCCTCAGAGAGCTGTGGAAGCTGGGACATTGAATAAATTTAAGACAGAGATAGACAGTTTCTTAACCAATAAGGGATTAAGGGCAGGGAAGTGGACCTGAGTCCATGATCCGATCAGCCATGATCATATTAAATGGCGGAGCAGGCCCGAGGGGCTGTATGGCCTACTCCTGCTCCTATTTCTTATGTTCTTATGTTATGGTGTGTTGAGAGTGAGCTGTGTTTAGTTAAACAGTCTGTTTCATCAGTGCTATGTGTGCTTCCTGCAGTGGAATCTCATCCCTCTTTCGCTCATTTTCTTTTTCAGACCCTTTTTTTGCTCTGGAAAAAAATAAATCAGAAAACAACCAGTGATTAGAATACATTTAATGTTTCTTACATTGCCTAATTTTCTTCCCTCACCGAAGTGACCATTCTTCATGTGTGAGCCCAGATAAAGAATAAACGCTATCTAAGTCAAGACCTTTTCTCAGCAGACATCCAAACCGCCCCCCCCACCCCACTTTCTCACAGGAATTCGCTGGATTGCGATGACAAGTGGGAATTCTAGGAGTTGTTGAGGCCAATTGTAGCAGTTGGTCTTACCACTCCGGTTGAGATTATTTATCTCAAAAGAGACTGTGCATTGAATCCAGGTCCTTCCTGAATAGTGTAATGATATCCTATGTGACTGTAGTGCACTATCACTCCTCATCCTTCTCTACCTGTCTGCAGCCTTTTACAAGGTTGACCACAGTATCCTCCTCCAATGCCTCTTCACCGTCATCCAGCTAAGTGAGACTTTCCTTGCCTGGCCCCTCCTATTTCTCATCTAGATGCTGTCTCTCAGTGACATCATCTGAAAACATTGACGTCAGGTTCCACATGTATGTTGACGACTGCCAACTCTACCTCACCACCACCTCTCTCAACCCCTCCAATGTCTCTGTCTTGTCACGCTGCATGTCTGACATGCGGTACTGGATGAGCAGAAATTTCCTCCAACTAAATATTGAGAAGACCTAAGCCATTGTCTTCAGTCCTGCCACAAACTCCATTCCCTAGCCACCAACTCCATCCCTCTCCCTGGCCATTGTCTTCAGTCCTAGAACTAGACCGTTCGCAGCCTTGGCATCCTTTGTGACCCTGAGATGTGTTTCCGGCCACATATCCATTCCATCACCAGAACCACCTTCGTTATATTGTCCGTCTCTGGCCCTGCCTCAGCTCTGCTGCTGCTGAGACCCTCAGCCATGCATTTGTTCTGCAATTTAGACACAAGATACTCAGCCGGTTTTCAAAGTGTTTCATCTCCACACTCTAGATTCTCCCTCTCCATAACAACCTTTTTGGTGTCTCCAATATTCCTATGGTGAGTACTTTCCCTTTCTGTTGTTTGTAAACTCACATATGCTCCCTGCATCATAATTGTTAAAATCATGACTTTGCACAGGCTCCTATTGAAATTCATGCACTGTCACAGGTGCTGTCAATGCATGACCTTATCTATCTGTTCAGGTAGAGATAAAATATACCGCGGCATTATTCCAAGAGCAACAAGTTCTCCTAGTATTTTGACCAATGTTCCTCCTTCAGCCAACACCATCAAAAAATAACTTTTTTATTTAATTCCAAGCACAGAATGGTTGTGAAATTTCCCTACATATCGACAGCAATAGCACTCCAAAAATAATGAATTGAATGGAGACTTGAGGCATTTCTATCTGATACGGTGTTACAATGCAAGTAGTTTATATTTACACTTCATCCCTGATGGTGTCCTGTACTATGAGCTTGGGCCTTTCTCTTTGGTTTCTCAATAAGAAAAGCTGACCAATAATTATTATGATGATAATTTGAGAAGATTTTATGTATGGCTGTATGTGCTGCAACCTGTAGTACTGTTACTAACAGTCCCAAACTCTGTCTTGTTTGAGGTCTGCTCTCAAGAGTGAACCAATATTCAGCCCCATGAAGTGACTGGATGCAAGCTGGACCTTACAATTCCCCACAGACTCTGCTTGATTGCTATCATGCTGCTGCGGTAAATTGCCTGTTGGAGACCAGGCACCTCCCTAAAGGAAGAGAAAGGAAAAGATTAAACTGTTGGACCAATAGTTTTACTTCGAATATGGCAACCCTGCCTCTAAATAGTTTCCCAAGGGCCACAAGTGCAGAAGTGAACCGAAATGGCTCTAACACTACGTTGAGAAGCCATTATTTTCTAATATGTTACAATCTTAGCTGTTGTTATTTAAATTGAGCCCTGAATCATCGTGAAGTTTTGACATTGCAAACCTGCTTTCCACTTCCTCAATAGTGTCTGGTAAAGGAACGTTCAGTGTTTCCAGTAAGGAAAAGGCAGCAACTCCAGATATTATCGTCATTCCACCATATGCAGCCATCGGTAGAAATGGTATATAATCACCGGTCAGCCTTATAGCCGGTGCTACAATGGCTCCCACCCGAGCCATTGCATTCACGAGTCCCAATCCCGTCTGTCTGCAAGGGGAAACAAACAAACAAACTAAGTGATTCAGAAGTTGATGAATCATTTCACCTTCTAACAATTATTTTTATTTTCTTCCCTAATGAAGCTACTGAATCTTGTTGGGGTATTGTACAAATTCCTTCAGTATGACACTCCTTAAAATGGCTTAAACCTGTAACGGGAACACTTTGATATACCCCACACCCTCATTGCAGCACTCTGATATAAACCATATCCCTGCCTGTAATATAGATGTAGCCCTCTATTGTTCGAGAGCTTTGACTATTTGGCTTCAGAAGAATTTTGCGTATTTTTTAATAAAGATCTTGCTATTAAGTGAAATTTGGCTTACAAGGGATTAAATCCGCAACATCCAGCTTTTGGGAATGGGAACTAAAATTCAAATGGGGCGTCTGTCTCGAATGATGCATACTGCATACCCCTTCAGATTGAAACTATGGAGGTTTGTTGTGGACATTCCAGTGCACTTATGGTGTGTTGGAGTGCTGTCATTCATGTATCCTCAGATGGGGATTGGCAAGCCACTCGTAGGAAGGCAGTAGCAGTTCTAATTAGAGGCTCGACTAGCCCAGCTGAGGTCAACTAACTTAGCACAGAAGAAGGAGGGAGGAAAATCAGTAAGATTGTCAAACAGACAGGAGGAGGGTTGAATTGCTTGTACATAAATTTACAAAGTATTTGAGATACAAAAATGTTAACAGAGACATGTCTGAGGCTAAGTTAAGACTGGGAACTGAACATTGGTTACAAAATATTGAGCAGCGACAGTACAGGAAAAACAGAGGGGCGTCAGGCCGAGTAAAGGATTTTATTACAGGGCTAGATGTAAAGATGTACATGGGGATTGAGTTAAGATGGAATCCATATGAATAGAGTTAAAAAACTAGGAAGGGAAATGGTACATTATAGGCCACCAATTAGTGGCAGTGAGATAGAGGGGGATATCTGAAGACAACTCATTGAGATATGCAAGAATCAGAAGAATAATATTGGATGATTTAACTATCTAAAAATGGACTGGAATAAAGGTAATGGATGTGTGCAAGGTGGGGAATGCTGTTTAGAATGCATTGAGAATTTTTTCCACGGTCAGTATGTTTCTAGTCCAACAAAGAAAGAAACATTGCCTGTTTTAATTCTGGGAAATAAAGTTGGGTAAATAACTGGTTTAAAGTGGATGCACAATTTGGAAATAGCAACCACAATATAGTTAGGTTCAATGGAAACAATGGAAAACGATAATAAAGAGTCAAAGATCAGAATGCTGGACTGGAAAAAGGCAAAGTTCACTCAAAGCATGCAAGTACACATGCAATGGAAAGACATTAAAGGGTATGGATACGAAGGCATCTGGTTCCAGTTAACTGTCCAATAAAGTCAGGAAATAAATTTAACAGAATATCTTGAAAAAGTGGCTGAGTGGTTAGGTAAAGCAAATGAAATAGAGATGGTGTATATTTTCAGAAAGTTCGATAAGTTGTTAGATAAATTTAAGCCGATGGTATGGGAAAATGTGGCAGTCTTGATCAAAGTTGGTTGATGGATAGGCAATAAATCATTAGGGTAAATGGGTGTTGCTTGAATTAGTGAAAGGTTGGAAGTTTTGTATTCCATGGATCAGGGCTGGTCCATTTTTGTCCTTGTTTTATATATAGATAAGTTGGATTTGTACATAGGGAGTACAATCTAGAAATTAGCTGATGGCTCAGAAATTCATAGATAGGTTAGTGGTATGGACAGACAAGTGGAAAATGAAAGTTAATGCAGGTATGTGTGAGGTAATACATTTTGAGAGGAAAAACAATGAATACAAATACACACACAGTGGAAAGTTGATGGTGTGGGTAAAAAGAGACCTAGTGATTTACACACATAATTTCCTGAAAGTGTGACTTCAGATAGAAAAAGCCATAAAAAAGACCAACAACATTTTGGGTTTAACTAGGACTATAGAGTAAAGACGTAATGATCAATTTGTACAAAGGATTGGTTAGGCCACAGAGTATTGTGTGCAGTTTTGCGCATCCTATTATAGAAGGAATATTAAACTGCTAGAGAGCATATAGTGTAGATTCAGCAGGACGATGCCAGTGATGGGAAACTCATCTTGAGGAGAGATGAGATACTGGGACTATATCCTCACGCAGAGAAGGCTAAGAGGAGATTTATTTGAGGTTTCTTAATTATGAAAGGTTTTGATAGAGTGAATAGGGAAAGACTATTTCCTCTGGTTGGGAGTCGGTGCTAGTGGTTATTGAGAGTGAGGAGAGAGATTAGAAGAAATGTCTTTATACGGAGAGTTGTTGGTACATGGAATGCTTTGCCACAATTAATGGTTGAGAAAGACACCAGTTCATCTTTTAAAGAAAAATTGGATATATATTTGGAGCAGAGGGAAATGTAGGGCTATAGGGAGAGGATGAAACAGTGGGATTTGTTTTGGATTGCTCTAGGAAAGAGTCGACACAGATACAATGGACCAAATGGCCTTCTATGCGGTAAACTTGTATCGTTCTATTGAATTAAACCTGGTCTGAATTGCTCAGTGGAGCCTTTACTCACCAGTCTATTGTCAGAGCTCTATCCCGATGATTGTAAATGTAGTTCAAATGCAATTCAAATGAATGAGTTGTAGAATGTAACAGAAGTACTCACCTGACCACAGTTGGGTAGAGTTCAGTTGCGTGGAGAACGCAACAGCTGAATGCAGCAACAAGACATCCTTTACTAGTAGCAGCAAATGCAGTTCGTACGGCCTGCAGTTCTGTAAGTGAGACGGAACAGTAGAAATTTCTCAGTGTTCTATTTTAACATTGATTAATCAATTTTAATTAATCAAATTTGAAAATAGCAAATACAGGAATTCCAGCAGAACCATTAACCAATTGGTTAAAAATAGATTTCTATCCCTGATCCAATATCTGCACACATGCACTTTCAACAGACATCACTAGTTAATAATGAGGACTGAGGAACCTGGCTGATTTTCCGTCTCTCTAGCCAAAGTATGCTGAAGCCAAGTTTAAGATATTTATTACAACTCATTACAGCCCAGGGAGCAACCTGGGATTTCCCTCGTCTGTATGGCTTAGTAGCACACTTAGTGGTGCATGAACACAAATATCCTCTTCCTACCATGGGACCTAATCTGTATCTCTCTAATTTGTCAAATAAAGAGCCCTGTCAATTTTCTGAATGTTTCAATGCAGCCTATATTCAATGCACATTATCATTTCAAATGATGAATGAATTACCCTGTAAATTATACCGAGCTAATTATCTTCAGGTTCAGTACAAAGAACTTGTCTCCTGCACTTCACCAATTCTCAGTATCATGTTTTCCCCCTTCTCCAGTTTTTTGTTTATTCAGCTTGAATATCATTCAGGTCCTGTTGTATGGACTGTTTCATTATCTGAGGAGTTGCGAATGGAAGTGAACATTGTGTAATCATCAGCGAACGTTCCCACATCTCACCTTATGATGGAGGGAAAGTCAGCTGAAGATGGTTGGGCCTAGGACACTGCCATGAGGAACTCCTGCAGCGATATCCTGGGACTGAGACAATTGACCTCCAACAACCACAACCATCTTCCTTTGTGCTAGGAATGACGCCATCCATTGGAGAGTTTTCCCCCTAATTCCCATTGACTACAATTTTACTAGGGCTTCTTGATGCCACACTCAGTAAAAATGCTGCCTTGATGTCAAGGGCAGTCGCTCTCACCTCAACTCTAAAATTCAGCTCTTTTGTCCATGTTTGGACCAAGGCTGTAATGAGATCTGGAGCCAAGTCGTCCGAGCGGAACCCAAACTGAGCATCAGTGAGCAGGTTATTGGTGAGTAAGTGTCGCTTGATAGCACTGTCGACGACACCTTCCATAGAAACATAGAAAAATAGGTGCAGGAGTAGGCCATTCGGCCTTTCTAGCCTGCACCGCCATTCAATGAGTTCATGGCTGAACATGCAACTTCAGTACCCCATTCCTGCTTTCTTGCCATACCCCTTGATCCCCCTAGTAGTAAGGACTTCATCTAACTCCCTTTTGAATATATTTAGTGAATTGGCCTCAACAACTTTCTGTGGTAGAGAATTCCATAGGTTCACCACTCTCTGGGTGAAGAAGTTTCTCCTCATCTCGGTCCTAAATGGCTTACCCCTTATCCTTAGACTGTGACCCCTGGTTCTGGACTTCCCCAACATTGGGAACATTCTTCCTGCATCTAACCTGTCTAAACCCGTCAGAATTTTAAACGTTTCTATGAGGTCCCCTCTCATTCTCCTGAACTCCAGTGAATACAAGCCCAGTTGATCCAGTCTTTCTTGATAGGTCAGTCCCACCATCCCGGGAATCAGTCTGGTGAACCTTCGCTGCACTCTCTCAATAGCAAGAATGTCCTTCCTCAAGTTAGGAGACCAAAACTGTACACAATACTCCAGGTGTGGCTTCACCAAGGCCCTGTACAACTGTAGCAACACCTCCCTGCCCCTGTACTCAAATCCCCTCGCTATGAAGGCCAACATGCCATTTGCTTTCTTAACCGCCTGCTGTACCTGCATGCCAACCTTCAGTGTCTGATGTACCATGACACCCAGGTCTCGTTGCACCTCCCCTTTTCCTAATCTGTCACCATTCAGATAATAGTCTGTCTCTCTGTTTTTATCACCAAAGTGGATAACCTCACATTTATCCACATTATACTTCACCTACCATGCATTTGCCCACTCACCTAACCTATCCAAGTCACTCTGCAGCCTCATAGCATCCTCCTCGCAGCTCACACTGCCACCCAACTTAGTGTCATCCGCAAATTTGGAGATACTACATTTAATCCCCTCATCTAAATTATTAATGTACAGTGTAAACAGCTGGGGCCCCAGCACAGAACCATGCGGTACCCCACTAGTCACTGCCTGCCATTCTGAAAAGTACCCATTTACTCCTACTCTTTGCTTCCTGTCTGACAACCAGTTCTCAATCCATGTCAGCACACTACCCCCAATCCCATGTGCTTTAATTTTGCACATTAATCTCTTGTGTGGGACCTTGTCGAAAGCCTTCTGAAAGTCCAAATATACAACTGGTTCTCCCTTGTCCACTCTACTGGAAACATCCTCAAAAAATTCCAGAAGATTTGTCAAGCATGATTTCCCTTTCACAAATGCATGCTGACTTGGACCTATCATGTCACCTCTTTCCAAATGCGCTGCTATGACATCCTTAATAATTGATTCCATCATTTTGAGGTCAGGCTGACCGGTCTATAATTCCCTGTTTTCTCTCTCCCTCCTTGTTAAAAAAGCGGGGTTACATTGGCTACCCTCCACTCGATAGGAACTGATCCAGAGTCAATGGAATGTTGGAAAATGACTGTCAATGCATCCGCTATTTCCAAGGCCACCTCCTTAAGTACTCTGGGATGCAGTCCATCAGGCCCTGGGGATTTATCGGCCTTCAATCCCATCAATTTCCCCAACACAATTTCACGACTAATAAAGATTTCCCTCAGTTCCTCCTCCTTACTCGACCTTCTGACCCCTTTTGTATCCGGAAGGTTGTTTGTGTCCTCCTTAGTGAATACCGAACCAAAGTACTTGTTCAATTGGTCTGCCATTTCTTTGTTCCCCGTTAAGACTTCCCCTGATTCTGACTGCAGGGGACCTACTAACCTTTTTCTCTTTACATATCTATAGAAACTTTTGCAATCCGTCTTAATGTTCCCTGCAAGCTTCTTCTCGTACTCCATTTTCCCTGCCCTAATCAAACCCTTTGTCCTCCTCTGCTGAGTTCTAAATTTCTCCCAGTCCCCGGGTTCGCTGCTATTTCTGGCCAATTTGTATGCCACTTCCTTGGCTTTAATACTATCCCTGATTTCCCTTGATAGCCACGGTTGAGCCACCTTCCCTTTTTTATTTTTACGCCAGACAGGAATGTACAATTGTTGTAGTTCATCCATGCGGTCTCTAAATGTCTGCCATTGCCCATCCACAGTCAACCCCTTAAGTATCATTCGGCAATCTATCCTAGCGAATTCACGCCTCATACCTTCAAAGTTACCCTTCTTTAAGTTCTGGACCATGGTCTCTGAATTAACTCAGTCTCCATCCTAATGCAGAATTCCACCATATTATGGTCACTCTTCCCCAAGGGGCTTCGCACAACGAGATTGCTAATTAATCCTCTCTCATTACACAACACCCAGTCTAAGATGGCCTCCCCCCTAGTTGGTTCCTCGACATATTGGTCTAGAAAACCATCCCTTATGCACTCCAGGAAATCCTCCTCCACCGTATTGCTTCCAGTTTGCCTAGCCCAATCTATGTGCATATTAAAGTCACCCATTATAACTGCTGCACCTTTATTGCATGCACCCCTAATTTCCTGTTTGATGCCCTCCCCAACATCACTACTACTGTTTGGAGGTCTGTACATAACTCCCACTAACGATTTTTGCCCTTTGGTGTTCTGCAGCTCTACCCATATAGATTCCACATCATCCGAGCTCATGTCTTTCCTAACTATTGCATTAATCTCCTCTTTAACCAGCAATGCTACCCCACCTCCTTTTCCTTTTATTCTATCCTTCCTGAATGTTGAATACCCCTGGATGTTGAGTTCCCAGCCCTGATCATCCTGGAGCCGCGTCTCCGTAATCCCAATCACATCATATTTGTTCCATCACTTTGTTGATGATTGAGAGTAGATTAATGGGGCGATAATTGGTCGGATTGAATTTGTTCTGCTTTTTATGGCCAGGACATACCTGGGCAGATTTCTACATTGTACTCGAACAGCCTGGCTAGAGGCGCAGCGAGTTTTGGAGCACAAGTCTTCAGCACGACAGCTGGGATGTTTTTCGCCACATAGATTTTGCTATATCCAGTGCGCTCAGCCGTTTATTGATATCACGTGGAGTGAATCGAATTCGCTGAAGACTGGCTTCTGTGATGGTGGGGATCTCAGAAGGAGGCCGGTATGAATCATCCACTCGGCACTTATGGCTGAAGATGGTTATAAACTCTTCAGCCTCGTCTTTTCCACTCGAGTGCTGGGTTCCGCCTTCCTTGTTGATGGGGATATTCATCGAGCCTCCATCTCCTATTAGTTGTTTAATTGTCCACCACCATTCGCGATTGGATGTGGCAGGACTGCAGAGCTTTGATCTGATCCATTGATTGTGGGATCGGTTAGCTCTGTATAGCATGCTACTTCCGCTGTTTAGCATGCATGTAGTCTTGTGTTGCAGCTTCCCCAAGTTGGCACCTCTTAGGTACACCTGTTGCTGCTCCTCACATGCTCTTCTGCACTCCTCATTGAACCAGGGTTGGTCCCCTGGCTTGATGGTAATGGGAGAGGGAGGGATAACATGAGGTTACAGATTGTGGTGCAATACAGTTCTGCTGCTGCTGATGGCCCACAACGCCTCATGGATGTCTAGTTTTGAGCTGCTAGATCTGTTCTGAATCTATCCCATTTAACACGGTGGTAGTACCACACAACACGATGAAGAGTGTCTTCAGTGTGAAGATGGGCCTTTGTCTCCACAATCACTTTTACCAATGCTGTCATGGACAGATGCATCTGCAACAGGTAAATTAGTGAGGACGAGGTCAAGTAGTTTTTTTCCCTTGTGTTGGTTTTCTCACCACCAGTTGCAGGCCCAGTCTGGCAGCAGTGTCCTTCAGGACTTGGCCGGCTCAGTCAGTAGTGGTGCTACTGAGCCATTTTATTGGTGATGGAAATTGCAGTCCCCCACCCAGAGTATATTCTGTGCCCTTGCTACCCCCATTGCTTCTTCCAAGTGGTGTTTAATATCATCATCATAGGCAGTCCCTCGAAATCGAGGAAGACTTGCTTCCATTCTAAAAGTGAGTTCTTAGGTGATTGAACGGTCCAATATGGGAATTACAATCTCTGTCACAAGTGAGACAGACAGTCATTGAAGGAAAGGGTGGGTGGGACTGGTTTGCCGCACGCTCCTCCCGCTGCCTGCACTTGTTTTCTGCATGCTCTCGGCGACGAGGCTCGAGGTGCTCAGCGCCCTTACGGATGCACTTCCTCCACTTAGGGTGGTTTTTGGCCAGGGACTCCCAGGTGTCGGTGGGAATGTTGCATTTTTATCAAGGAGGCTTTGAGGGTGCCCTTGAAACGTTTCCTCTGCTCACCTTGGGGCTCGTTTGCCGTGTAGGAGTTCTGAGTAGAGCGCTTGCTTTGGGAGTCTTGTGTCAGACATGCGAACAATGTGGCCTGCCCAATGGAGCTGGTCGAGTGTGGTCAGTGCTTCGATGTTGGGGATGTTGGCCTGATCGAGTACGCTAACATTGGTGCGTCTATCCTCCCAGGGAATTTGCAGGATCTTGCGGAGACATCATTGGTGTTATTTCTCCAGTGATTTGAGGTGTCTACTATATATGGTCCACGTCTCTGAGCCATACAGGAGGGCGGGTATCACTACATCCCTGTAGACCATGAGCTTGGTGGCAGATTTGAGGGCCTGATCTTCGAACACTCTTTTCCTCCTGCGGCTGAAGACTGCGCTGGCGCACTGGAGGCGGTGATGAACCTCTCCATCAATGCCTGCCCTTGCTGATAATACGTTCCTGAGGTATGGAAAGTGGTCCATGTTATCCAGGGCCCCGCCGTGGATCTTGATGACTGGAGGGGGGGGGGGGGGAGGGTGGGGGGCGCAGTGCTGTGTGGCGGGGTCAGGTTGGTGGAGGACCTTTGTCTTATGGATGTTTAGTGTAAGGCCCATGCTTTCGTACGCCTCAGTGAAGATGTTGACTGTGACTTGGAGTTCAATCTCTGAATGTGCACAGACGCAAGCGTCGTCCGCATACTGTAGTTTGACGACAGAGATTGGGACGGTCTTGGAACTGGCCTGGATACGACGAAGGTTGAACAAGTTCCCACTGATTCTGTAGTTTAGTTCCACTCCAGCGAGAGATGGAGCATTGCAGTGAGGAAGATCGAGAAGAGGGTTGGCGCGATAACGCAGCCCTGCTTGACCACGGTCCAGACATGGATTGGGTCTATGATGGATTCGTTGGTCAGGATCACAGCTTGCATATCATCGTGGAGCAGGCGGAGGATGATGACGATCTTTTGGGGGCAGCCAAAACGGAGGAGGATGCTCCATAGACCCTCACGGTTGACAATGTCAAAGCCCTTTGTAAGGTCAAAGAAGGCCATGTACAAGGGTTGGTGCTGTTCCCTGCATTTTTCTTGCAGCTGTCGCACCGTTAAAATCAAGTCCATTGTACCCCGTAGAGGGTGAAATCCGCACTGCGACTCTGGGAGGTGCTCCTCAGCTAAAGAGAGAAGACGGTTGAGGAGGATTCTCGCGACGACTTTCCCAGTGGCTGATAACAGGGAGGTTCCTCTGTAGTTGCCGCAGTCGGACTTGTCCCCTTTTTAAAAGATGGTCACGAATATGGAGGAGTACTGATTCATCAGCTAAGGGAGGACAGTAGGTGGTAATCAGCAGTAGTTTCCTTGCTCATGCTTGACCTGAAGCCATGAGACTTCATGGGGTCCGGAGTCAATGTTGAGGACTCCTAGGGCCACTGCCTCCCGACTGTATACCCTGTGCCACCACCTCGGGTGGACCTGTCCTGCCGGTGGGACAGGACCTACCCAGGGATGGTGATGGAGGTGTCCGGGACATTGGCTGAAAGGTATGATTCTGTGAGTATGACTATGTCAGGTTGTTGCTTGACTTGTCTGTGGGACAGCTCTCCCAATTTTGGCACGTCCCAGATGTTAGTGAGGAGGACTTTGCAGGGTAGACTGGGCTGGGTTGCCGTTGTCGTGTCCGAAGTCGATGCCGGGTAGTCCATCAGGTTTTATTATTCTTATTGTTTCTCGTAGTGGTTTGTTACAACTGAGTGGCTTGCTGGGCCATTTCAGAGGGCAGTTAAGAGTCAACCACATTGTTGTGGGTCTGGCGTCACACATAGGCCAGACCAGGGTAGTACGGCAGGTTTTCTTCCCTAAAGGACATTAGTGAATCAGATGGGTATTTACGACAATCCAATAGTTTCATGGTCACCATTAGTCCAGGCCTCTGGATTACTAGTCCAGTAACATAACCACTATGCTACCGTTCCTGCAACATTGCATAGGGATGAAGAGCAGGAACCCTGACTGACTCTCCCCACTTGTTGGCCCTAGGACACTGGCCAATTGCAGCATCCCAGTGCTACCCCTGCTGAGTTTAGTTAACTTAGCATCAAAACCTGGACCTTCTGCTCTATACAGCTTCATACGCTCACTAGGCCATTAGAGGAACGTGACAATGGCATCTATAATTCCCTATCCTCCTGGATGACGAGAGTGACATGGATACAGTTACGATTGTGGGGGATAGGAAGATATATAACTATAAGAACTTACCTTTTGGGATGAAGATATTTGCTATTATAATGCTTCCTGCCAGGATGAGGGAGGTGCCTTGTGTGAACCGTCTGCCTACATAACTCTCGCTGATAAAACCAATAAGTTTTGCTGGAATGTCGACAGCTCCAAAAATGACTTGGATGAGGTAAATATCAACTCCAAATCCTTGCAGGTCGATCGATAACCCATAATATGAAAAACTCGTTGAAAACCTGTTGCAGGAAAAAGAAAAATCAGATTTTTTTCAACATGTTCAAATTATTTCTGTGGATGAAAGTTTTATTTGCATCTTCTCCATTCCAACCTCCTTATCAATCTTCAATTTGGCTTCAGAGAAAACTAGGCAACTTGTAACAATCTTAGTTATAGTGGATAAAGTAGCATAGTGGTTATGTTTCCGGATTAGTCATCCAGAAGCCTGGACTAATGATCCGAGAGACATGGGACAGAATTTTACCGGTGCTGAGAGGGCGGGATCAGAGGTAGGTCAGGTATCAAAATAGAAATGATTGACAGTGGGTGGGGAGCCCACTGTCAACCTGCTTCCACACTAGTCTTCCATGTGTCGGGTCTGTCAGCGCTTAGCAGACCCGACACTAAGTGGCGGGGTAGGCAATTTAGATCATTATAAGAACATAAGAATTAGGAACAGGAGTAGGCCATCTAGCCCCTCGAGCCTGTTCCGCCATTCAACAAGATCATGGCTGATCTGGCCGTGGACTCAGCTCCACTTACCCGCCCGCTCCCTGTAACCCTTAATTCCCTTATTGGTTAAAAATCTATCTATCTGTGATTTGAATACATTCAATGAGCTAGCCTCAACTGCTTCCTTGGGCAGAGAATTCCACAGATTCACAACCTTCTGGGAGAAGAAATTCCTTCTCAACTCAGTTTTAAATTGGCTCCCCCGTATTTTGAGGCTGTGCCCCCTAGTTCTAGTCTCCCCGACCAGTGGAAACAACCTCTCTGCTTCTATCTTGTCTATCCCTTTCATTATTTTTAAATGTTTCTATAAGATCACCCCTCATCCTTCTGAACTCCAACGAGTAAAGACCCAGTCTACTCAATCTATCATCATAAGGTAACCCTCTCATCTCCGGAATCAGCCTAGTGAATCATTGCTGTACCCCCTCCAAAGCTAGTATAACCTTCCTTAAGTAAGGTGACCAAAACTGCACGCAGTACCCCAGGTGCGGCCTCACCAATACCCTATACAGTTGCAGCAGGACCTCCCTGCTTTTGTACTCCATCCCTCTCGCAATGAAGGCCAACATTCCATTCGCCTTCCTGATTACCTGCTGCACCTGCAAACTAACTTTTTGGGATTCATGCACAAGGACCCCCAGGTCCCTCTGCACCGCAGCATGTTGTAATTTCTCCCCATTCAAATAATATTCCCTTTTACTGTTTTTTTTTCCAAGGTGGATGACCTCACATTTTCCGACATTGTATTCCATCTGCCAAACCTTAGCCCATTCGCTTAACCTATCGAAATCTCTTTGCAGCCTCACTGTGTCCTCTACACAACCCACTTTCCCACTAATCTTTGTGTCATCTGCAAATTTTGTTACACTACACTCTGTCCCTTCTTCCAGGTCATCTATGTATATTGTAAACAGTTGTGGTCCCAGCACCGATCCCTGCGGCACACTACTAACCAGCAATTTCCAACCCGAAAAGGACCCATTTATCCCGACTCTGCTTTCTGTTAGCCAACCAATTCTCGATCCATGCTAATACATTTCCTCTTGACTCCGCGTACCTTTATCTTCTGCAGTAACCTTTTGTGTGGCACCTTATCGAATGTCTTTTGGAAATCTAAATACACCACATCCATCGGTACACCTCTATCCACCATGTTCGTTATATCCTCAAAGAATTCCAGTAAATTAGTTAAACATGATTTCCCCTTCATGAATCCATGTTGCGTCTGCTTGATTGCACTATTCCTATCTAGATGTCCCGCTATTTCTTCCTTAATGATAGCTTCAAGCATTTTCCCCACTACAGATGTTGAACTAACCGGCCTATAGTTACCTACCTTTTGTCTGCCCCCTTTTTTAAACAGAGGCGTCACATTAGCTGCTTTCCAATCCGATGGTACCTCCCCAGAGTCCAGAGAATTTTGGTAGATTATAACGAATGCACCTGCTATAACTTCTGCCATCTCTTTTAATACCCTGGGATGCATTTCATCTGGACCAGGGGACTTGTCTACCTTGAGTCCCATTAGCCTGTCCAGCACTACCCCCCTAGTGATGGTGATTATCTCAAGGTCCTCCCTTCCCACATTCCCGTGACCAGCAATTTTTGGCATGGTTTTTGTGTCTTCCACTGTGAAGACCGAAGCAAAATAATTGTTTAAGGTCTCAGCCATTTCCATATTTCCCATTATTAAATCCCCCTTCTCATCTTCTAAGGGACCAACATTTATTTTAGTCACTCTTTCCTGTTTTATATATCGGTAAAAGCTTTTACTATCTGTTTTGTGCAAGTTTACTTTTGTAATCTATCTTTCCTTTCTTTATTGCTTTCTTAGTCATTCTTTACTGTCGTTTAAAATTTTCCCAATCTTCTAGTTTCCCACTAACCTTGGCCACCTTATACGCATTGGTTTTTAATTTGATACTCTCCTTTATTTCCTTGGTTATCCACGGCTGGTTATCCCTTCTCTTACCGCCCTTCTTTTTCACTGGAATATATTTTTGTTGAGCACTATGAAAGAGCTCCTTAAAAGTCCTCCACTGTTCCTCAATTGTGCCACCGTTTAGTCTGTGTTTCCAGTCTACTTTAGCCAACTCTGCCCTCATCCCACTGTAGTCCCCTTTGTTTAAGCATAGTACGCTCATTTGAGATACTACTTCCTCACCCTCAATCTGTATTATGAGGTAGTTAAAAGTCAATTAAACACCATTTTGAGCTGTACTTAACATTTTTCGAGCTTTACATGAGGTTCACAATGCTTGGGGATTAAGTCAGGTAGGTAGGTCAGGTGTTCCATCAGTATCCATTCTTCTCAATAGTTTACAGCTGCAAATGTGGTATAAAAGCTACCATTTCACAGCTGTCCACTTTCCAATCTTAGAAGCTGGAGCCTTCAGGATTTGGAAGACATATTTGAGCTTTATGCAGGTTGTAAGAGTTTGGAGTAAACTCGCTATCCACTCTCACCTCCTTGGAACAACCTCTCTCACCATTGACAGATTGCTTCTGTCATCTCAACTTCAGCTGCCATCTATTCCATCAGCATCAATGGCCTTGAAAAAATCTCACCTTGCTCCTCAGAATCCCACCACGATCAGCACCAACACCAATGTAACCAGGCACACCAGCAGCATCAACAACAACACCAACCTTATCCGCAATCAACTGAGGCTGCACAGGACACAGAGCATTGGCACCTGACCACGTTGCTGCTCGGGAGGCCAGGGATGGCCTCACCATGGCCAGATTTACTTCACTTGATGCTGTACATGCATATGGCTGCCGCATGATGCACCAGGTTGGCACCACACTACACCAGCACCGTAAAGTATCCCTGCAATGCCCAAACCATTCCTTTCACACTCATCACCATTGAGGGGGGTATCGTTATGCCTCACCATTCACTGCAAATCATGAAGCCACTTCCATAGGTGCACACAAATCTGTCCAAGAAGGCAAAGTGTTCAAAATAAAGATATTTATGTTTGACACCACATTAGCAGAAATGTTACATAAACATTGGCGAAAACACCCAAGTGCCTACCCTTGTGTGTTGTTAGTTGGTAAGCTTGCATTAGTATGAAGGTGAGTGTGAGGTGTGGCTTGTGAGATGATGACATTTTAGGGATAGAAATTTGGTCACGCCTCTGTCGCAGTGCTAATCCAGGCAGAGCGGTAAATTTTACGCCGGGGAATGGTTTGCATCTCCAGCCGCAAAATTCACCAGCTGGGCCCAGAGTGTGGAGCGGAGCACTAAGGGAGACATTTCACACCTCTTTTAGGGCCCTAGGCCGGCTGAGCAAATGAAAATCCAAAGATAAACAGCCGGCCTCGGAGCATCCTAAGAGAGGCATCCGTGAAAAAAAACCTCAATAACAAACATCAAAAACATTCCCAATACTTTCCTGACACCACATCCACGTGAATCAGAAAAATAAAAATCAATCACACTTGCCTTAGGTAGACATTCCACACTGCGCCGATACAGCTGGAACTGCCAAATTTCCCAGGCGGTCCAACTAGGGCATGCTGCGGGGCACTACGGATCAGGCGAGTTTCAAATCCCCACAAACCTGGCACCGAATGTCCCGGCGGAGCTGGAAGCTGGCCGCCTGCCCGGCAATGCTTTCCGCCGCTATTACCGTCCCTCCGGGGCAAAAACAGAGGCGGCAACGGACTGAAAATCCGGTCCATAATGTAGATAGAGAGAGAGGGGTGGGTGGAGGTGCAAGGTAAGTTGGTATGAATAAGGATGTGTAGGAGTAGGGTAGGGAAAGCAGAGTGATGGGGATGAGATTGAGTGTGGCTTAGCAGTAACTTTTCGTGATCTACTGAAATCATTGAAAGGTTTGCGCCACTGCAGCCAGGTGCTCCCGACAACATCCCTGCGTGTGCCCTCCTGCGCAATGTGCACCCAGTCTGCGCTGGACTCATAGGATGGTCTCTTCCACCCATTAGCAGGAAAGAGAACCTCCCTGACATATGGAGGGAGTCATCGGAGAGCCTGGGTGCAGCTGTGTACCTTTGTGCAACTTGTCAGTATTCGCAGCACCTCAATGCTGTAGAACACTGACACCACAACTGTCAAAATCAATGTGGGCACGGTCCCTTTAAGGAAACCGGCTAATGACGCGTCATCAAATGACGTCATCAGACCCGCTTCCTTTTAATTGGCCGGCAACCTCACTGGGCAGGCTTAACAACCCCAATCAAGGTAAAATCACTTGTAGAGAACGGGATAGAACTGGCAGTGAGGCCTGGAACTCGCCTCGCTCCTGACCTGGTAGGTGAAATCGTGGCCCTGAGTTGTAAATCCCACCATGGCAGCTGGGGAATTTAAATTTCAGTTAATTAAAGAAATTTAGAATAAAAAGCCAGTATCAGTAAATTAGTTAGGAAAAAAAAGTAAATTACCAGATTGTTGTTGGTTCACTAATACCTTTATCTGCTGTCCTCACCCGCTCTAGCCTATATGTGACTCCAGCCCCACAGGAATGTGATTGATTCTTAACTGCCCTGTGAAATTGCCTGGCAAGCCATTCAGTTGTACCAAACAGCAGTTAGGGATGTGCAATAATTGCTGGCATTGCCAGCAACCCCTACATCCCACGAATGAATTAAAATAAAAATATTAGTTCTTTGCCTGTTTGTTGCCTTTCCTTTTCTTCCTGCTTCCTTTTTCTCACCTGCATTTTCCATTTATGGCCACCATTTCGCACCTAGTTAAAATAACTAATTATGTAATGACTTACCAAACAAGCATGGTACAACATGCTGTCTTGCGCATCACGGGTGTGCGGAACAGATCTAACATACTGTAGGAATCTTTGGTGTTTGACAGCTCTTTCTTCATACTCGATTTGAGAATCTATGAAAAACACACACAATGAAATGGTACATCTGCACTGAGTATATCCCTTTTATTGGAGTATTCTGATAGATTCATGACTTTAATTGGAGTAGTTTTGGTCTTCGCATCCCGATTTGGACGAAAATGGAATAGCGGCAGTTGAGAAGTCTGACAGAGATCAGTTCTGTAAGGTTCCCTTTGGGTTTAGTTTTGGGCCCAGCTGTATCATCTGGACAGGCCGGGAATAGGTGTAGGAGCTTAGAAGCAGGTAGCAGTTTATTAGTGTTATATATGTATACTTGTATTTACTCTGTACAGCCACCAGAAAGCTCATCCACTGGAGTCCCAAGGGATCCCATAATCCCTTGGGAGCACAGGTATTTAAGGAGGCTTCACAGGTTGAAGAGATACTCTGGAGACCTGCAATAAAAGACTACGGTCACACTTTACTTTGAGCTCACAGTGTTCAGTCTGACTCTTTCTCCATACACAACAATTAGCACATTCAAAAGCGGATGGGTGAGAGTGCAGCACTATTTCTTGGCTCACGGGCATGCTGATTACTGAGTTCCCAGCACCTCCATGGAAACCAGGCAGAAGGTGTCCTCAGGCAAACCTGCAGGCGGGTGGTCCATAGATTTTAGAGAAATTGTTTCTGGACTTTTACTTATTTTCCCACTTGTGGCACTAAGACTTTTTTGTGTTGTCATTAATTTATTGTGCACCGGTAGCGATCCTCTGAGTTGACATGTTCGGAGGAACACGAGGAGCTGGTGATGGATTCCAGGCAGGCCAGGCTCCCTAAAAGATATCTCAAACCATCCCACCAGTATTCCATCCTCTGCATTTGCAGAGAAGTAACATACCTCGCTTCGACAGACTTTATGGGCTAGAAATGGGAGGTGTCAGTAGAAAAGTTGGAGAATTAGCGTCAGGTGCTAATGCTTTAGACTACACGAAAATTCATGCTCACTGCTCAATATAATAATTGGAGTCCTAAATCTCACTGGGGCCTCCTCCATCTGCCAAAAAGGAGAGTTCACGGGAGCAGCGGGACATTGAGGAGGCTAGCGACCTATAAAGGCCCACACTCGGAGTCCGGGGAGCGAGAGTTCACGGGAGCAGCAGGACGTCGAGGAGGCTAGCGGCCTATAAAGACCCACACTCGGAGTCTATAAAGGCCTACCGGTGCAGCTGCAGCAGGGAGAGAAGGCAAAAAAGTAGAAAGAAATCGAAAGGTGACGTCACAGCCAAGGGGATAAGTGATTGGCTGGTAATTGGTGAGTAGTTTTTCTTTTTATTTTCTTTATCAGTAAGTAACCTTTAGCATTGTTGTTGCCAAATTAAGTTTATCTAAGGGTTAAGTCATGGCAGGAGAGCTCGAACACATGTTATGCTCCTCCTGTAATATGTGGGAAGTCAAAGATGGTCCCAGTCTCCCTGACGACTACATGTGCGGGAAGTGCATCCGCCTGCAACACCTGACAGACCGCATTGCGGCACTGGAGCTGCGGGTGGATTCACTCTGGAGCATGCGCGATGCTGAGGATGCCGTGAATAGCACATTTAGCGAGTTGGTCTTACCGCAGGTAAAGGGTACACAGCCAGATAGGGAATGGGTGACCAACACGAAGAGCAGTGCAAGGAAGGTAGTGCAGGGATTCCCTGCGGTCATCCCCCTGTAAAACAGATACACCGCTTTGGGTCCTGTTGAGGGGGATGACTCATCAGGGGAGGGCAGCAGCAGCCAAGTTCAAGGCACCGTGGGTGGCTCTGCTGCACAGGGGGGCAGGAAAAAGAGTGGGAGAGCTATAGTGATAGGGGATTCGATTGTAAGGGGAATAGATAGGCGTTTCTGCGGCCACAACCAAGACTCCAGGATGGTATGTTGCCTCCCTGGTGCAAGGGTCAAGGATGTCTCGGAGCGAGTGCAGGACATTCTGAAAAGGGAAGGTGAACAGCCAGTTGTCGTGGTGCATAGAGGTACCAGCGATATAGGTAAAAAACGGGATGAGGTCCTACGCGACGAATTTAGGGAGCTAGGAGCTAAATTAAAAAGTAGGACCTCAAAAGTAGTAATCTCAGAATTGCTACCAGTGCCACATGCTAGTCAGAGTAGGAATCGCAGGATAGCTCAGATGAATATGTGGCTTGAGGAGTGGTGCAGAAGGGAGGGATTCAAATTCCTGGGACGTTGGAACCAGTTCTGGGGGAGGTGGGATCAGTACAAACCGGATGGTCTGCACCTGGGCAGGACCGGAACCAATGTCCTAGGGGGAGTGTTTGCTAGTGCTGTTGGGGAGGAGTTAAACTAATATGGCAGGGGGATGGGAACCTATGCAGGGAGACAGAGGGAAATAAAATGGAGACAGAAGCAAAAGATAGAAAGGAGAATAGCAAAAGTGGAGGGCAGAGAAACCCAAGGCAAAAAACAAAGAGGGCACATTACAGCAAAATTCTAAAAGGGCAAAGTGTGTTAAAAAGACAAGCCTAAAGGCTCTGTGCCTCAATGCGAGGAGTATTCGGAATAAGGTGGACGAATTAACTGCGCAGATAGTAGTTAACAGATATGATGAAATTGGCATCACGGAGACATGGCTCCAGGGTGACCATGGCTGGGAACTCAACATCCAGGGGTTTTCAACGTTTAGGAAAGATAGACAGAAAGGAAAAGGAGGCGGGTGGCGTTGCTGGTTAAAGAGGAAATTAATGCAATAGTAAGGAGGGACATTAGCTTGGATGATGTGGAATCGGTATGGGTGGAGCTGCGGAATATCAAAGGACAGAAAACGCTAGTGGGAGTTGTGTACAGACCACCAAACAATGGTAGTGAGGTTGGGGACAGCATCAAACAAGAAATAAGGGATGTACCAATAAAGGTACGGCAGTTATCATGGGCAACCTTAATCTACATATTGATTGGGCTAACCTAACTAGTAGCAATTCGGTGGAGGAGGATTTCCTGGCGTGTATTAGGGATGGTTTTCTTGACCAATATGTCGAGGAACCAACTAGAGAGCTGGCCATCCTAGACTGGGTGATGTATAATGACAAGGGACTAATTAGCAATCTTGTTGTGCGAGGCCCCTTGGGGAAGAGTGGCCACAATATGGTAGAATTCTTTATTAAGATGGAGAGTGTCACAGTTAATTCATAAACTAGGGCCCTGAACTTAAGGAAAGGTAACTTCGGTATGAGGCATGAATTGGCTAGAATAGACTGGCAAATGATACTTAAAGGGTTGACGGTGGATAGGCAATGGCAAACATTTAAAGATCACATGGATGAACTTCAACAATTGTATATCCCTGTCTGGAGTAAAAGTAAAACGGGGAAGGTGGCTCAACCATGGCAAACAAGGGAAATCAAGGATAGTATTAAATCTAAGGAAGAGGCATATAAATTGGCCAGAAAAAGCAGCAAAGCTGAGGACTGGGAGAAATTTAGAATTCAGCAGAGGAGGACTAAGCGTTTAATTAAGAGGGGGAAAAGAGAGTATGAGAGGAAGCTTGCTGGGAACATAAAAACTGACTGCAAAAGCTTCTATAGATATGTGAAGAGAAAAAGATTAGTGAAGACAAACATAGGTCCCTTGCAGTCAGATTCAGGTGAATTTATAATGGGGAACAAAGAAATGGCGGACCAATTGAACAAATACTTTGGTTCTGCCTTTACAAAGGAAGACACAAATAACCTTTCGGATGTACTAGGGGACAGAGGGTAGTGAGAAGGAGGAACTGAAGGATATCCGTATTAGGTGGGAAACTGTGTTAGGGAAATTGATGGGATTGAAGGCCGATAAATCCCCGGGGCCTGATAGTCTGCATCCCAGAGTACTTAAGGAATTAGCCCTAGAAATAGTGGATGCATTGGTGATCATTTTCCAACAGTCTATCGACTCTGGATCAGTTCCTATGGACTGGAGGGTAGCTAATATCACACCACTTTTTAAAAAAGGAGGGAGAGAGAAAATGAGGAATTATAGACCGGTTAACCTGACATCAGTAGAGGGGAAAATGTTGGAATCAATCATTAAGGATGAAATAGCAGCACACTTGGAAAGCAGTGACAGGATCGGTCCAAGTCAGCATGGATTTATGAAAGGGAAATCATGGTTGACAAATCTCCTGCAATTTTTTGAGGATGTAACTAGCAGAGTGGACAAGGGAGAACCAGTGGATGTGGTGTATTTGGACTTTCAATAGGCTTTTGACAAGGTCCCACACAAGAGATTGGTGTGCAAAATCAAAGCACATGGTATTGGGGGTAATGTGCTGATGTGGATAGAGAACTGGTTGGCAGACAGGAAGCAGAGAGTCAGGATAAACGGGTCCTTTTCAGAATGGCAGGCAGTGACTAATGGTATGCCGCAGGGCTATGCTGGGACCCCAGCTCTTTACAATATACATCAATGATTTAGATGAAGGAATTGAGTGTAATATCTCCAAGTTTGCAGATGACACTAAATTGGGTGGTGGTGTGAGCTGTGAGGAGGACGCTAAGAGGCTGCAGGGTGACTTGGACAGGTTAGGTGAGTGGGCAAATGCATGGCAGATGCAGTATAATGTGGATAAATGTGAGGTTATCCACTTTGGGGGCAAAAACACAAAGGCAGAATATTACCTGAATGGTGGCAGATTAGGAAAAGCGGAGGTGCAACGAGACCTGGGTGTCATGGTCCATCAGTCATTGAAAGTTGGCATGCAGGTACAGCAGGTGGTGAAGAAGGCAAATGGTATGTTGGCTTTCATAGCTAGGGGATTTGAGTAGAGGAGCAGGGAGGTCTTACTGCCTTGGTGAGACCTCACCTGGAATATTGTGTTCAGTTTTGGCCTCCTAATCTGAGGAAGGATGTACTTGCTATTGAGGGAATGCAGCGAAGGTTCACCAGACTGATTCCAGGGATGTCTGGGCTGACATATGAGGAGAGACTGGATCAACTGGGCCTTTATACATTGGAGTTTAGAAGGATGAGAGGGGATCTCATAGAAACGTATAAGATTCTGATGGGACTGGATAGGTTAGATGCAGGAAGAATGTTCTCGATGTTGGGGAAGTCCAGAACCAGGGAACACAGTCGTAGGATAAGGGGTAGGCCATTTAGGACTGAGATGAGGAGAAACTTCTTCACTCAGAGAGTTGTTAACCTGTGGAATTCCCTGCCGCAGAGAGTTGTTGAGGCCAGTTCGTTGGATATATTCAAGAGGGAGTTAGATGTGGCCCTTACGGCTAAAGGGATCAAGGGTATGGAGCGAAAGCAGGAAAGGGGTACTGAGTGAATGATCATCCATGATCTTATTGAATGGTGGTGCAGGCTCGAAGGGCCAAATGGTCTACTCCTGCACCTATTTTTCATGTTTCTAAGTCTTAATACCCAAGCTCATTGGCGTTATGCTCAAAGGGTGGACTAATATCAGGTGCAGTCTAATCGCAACTCATGATTGCCACAGGCTTATTTCACTGCTTAAAGGGGAGTTTCCCTGATAGTGCACCTCATTCTCAGCAGTGCTGGTTGTGCAGCTGCCTCAGCAAGCAGAAGCAGGACAAAGAAAAGGAGCCAGAGGACTGAACCAGATGTGCTCATGGCAGATCCACGCTCCAGGGAGAGAGCCTGCAGATTCTGCCGTCATGGTGCGCAGGGTGTGAGAGGACCCACACACAATACAGGTAGAAATTTAACGTCCTTACTCAGGTGCTTCAACAAATGCTACATACCACCGATAGTAGCACAATTTCACACATTGCCCAAAGCACCAGAACCTCAACACTCGCCCATCAACAATCTCTACCTATCAACACTCACACCCCCACATCTCACAACTTGTACACAATGACAGCTATTCAATTATGGGAGGCACATCAGCCAAACACATTGCTCCATACTCACACACTTTCTCTTGCAGGCCAAGGTGGCTCACAACAGAGGGAGCAGGAGCATACAGGCGGGGGAACAAGCTGACACCCAACCACTGTTTGCGCTGGAGAATCGAGTGCTACAGATTATTGGCCACTGGCAACGTTAACCTCCTTGTGGACAACAATGATATGTTCAGCCCTACTACTCCTTCTCACATCTCACTTCCCCCTCATCCCCCTCAAAGTGTTTCATACTTTCCAGCTCATGCGGTATGCAATCATTTCTCCTTTGCTGCTCCCCTCACCATAACCCAACTCTTGGGCCTTTATACTTTCAGATAATGAACAAGCACCTGAGCAGCCTGTCCCTGAGGGGACTGTAGAGAGCATGACATGAGAAGAGGAGGAGGAAGAACATACCACATCTCTATATCTCTCACCTGCAGGCTCCAGCTCAGATACTAGCACTATGCGTTCTTTAGAGGCTACTATAGTAGTGGGATCTGCTCAGGGTGAGGAACCGGGACCGGTGGGCTGCAGCAAGGCCAGGGGGAAAGCGTAGCTTGGGGGCCAGCTTACCAGAGGGCGAGTTCGTGTGTGAGTTCTGCTGCACAGGACTCCAATGAGGGCCTCGATGAGGAAGTGTTTAGAAGAAAGGTAATAGGCATGCACACAGAGATGATAGGTACATTGGCAAAGGTGCCTGAGAGCCTCTCGGCAATGATAAAGAATGTGAAGAAGTCCGCCTCCAACATTGCACAAAGCTCTGTGCACACCATGGAGCCCATTATTTCTAGTCTGCAAAGTATGGTAGACTCCCAGAGAGACCGTGGTGACCCAGATCTGATGCTGTGTGTGATGGGCGATCTGGCAGCTTCCATTGCAGCACAGGCGGAAGTGACGCAACATCATAGTGCTGAAACGCAGTGTATAGTTTGTGGCATACAATCTCAGACTGCTCTCATGCAATCTCAGCTTGATTCCACATAAGCTCAGACTGCTGCCATCATTGCTGGGTCTACCACTGTCGACCGGGGCTTTCACGATATCGCAGCAGGCCAGCAATCTGTGTTCCAACAGATTGCTAAGGATGCTGAGATGCTGCCCCAGGGGAGTAGCAGTGGGTCAGTGGACCAGGAACCTCTCCTCAGAAAGACAGCATTCCTGCTCCCACCACTGCCACTCTGCCATTGCCCTTATCACTGCCTATCATCCAGCCAGTTCAGACTGCTGCCACCCATGCTGAGGTGGTGCAGTCTACAACCAGGCCTTCCAGGTCCAGAGCTGGTCGAGGACATCCTGCAAGGCCATCTGAACTTTCCCCGCACGGACACTCAGCAGCCTTCCACCAACTGTGCTGCAGCCACTGGGCCAACACTTTGTAGGAACACTAGAATAGGCAAAGGCACAGTAACAACAGGCACTAAGGGATTGCACAAGGGTAAATAGTTAATATTTTTGGTGTAAGTATGTGTTCACTGATTTTCAATAAATTTGTTAAATCATTTATCATTCTTCTGTGGTGTCTGCCATTCAGCTTTGCGGTGTGATATGGCCTGCGAGAGGGATGGACTGATGGGGATGTGGTGAGCAATGGGGATCTGGGCTTTAAGTCATCTTGGTGTGAGGCTGCAGGTCTGTTTGGAGGAGGTGGCAGAGCTCCTTGGTGAGGCGGAGCCATCTAATACATTGCTCTTCGCTTAATTGAAGGTAGGAGAAGTGTTCTCGAAATACCCTTGTAAGGTAAGACATCCTAGTGAGAGCTTTGATGCCCCTCTTCACCTCTCTGCGCACATGTTCCCGTCTTTCTCGTTGCCTATGCTCCGTCCGCCGTACATCCTGGAGGGTGAAGTGGCATGCCAGTACAACTATTAATGCCACCAAGTGTAGTAGTTTGAATCTTTGAAGAATAATTGTAGCTACTTTTTGGTTGCCACAAAATTTCTAATACAAAAGATCCTTGATATTAATGAATGAAACTCTTGCATTATGTGAAACTGACAAGAAGCCACTGAAATTGCACTAACCTGATGGTTACGAGTCGTTATTGATGATTCCTTTAAATAATGTTCCTGAGCCGGCTTCCTAGTGCTTCACGCCAGTTTCCCCTGTCGGTGTTTACTCCAGGCGCTAAGGTAAGTGGCAAGAATCAATTTAGCTGATCAGACGGTCAGTGAGCGTTGCACACTCACTGACATCACTATCCACCTGGTGTTGACGTTCCCGGTGACATATTCTTACCGGTGGTGCTATGGGGCGGCAGGATTTGACGTGTGGCGCTGGATTCGCCTCGCCCCGGTGATACTGCTCTAGGTCCTTCTGCTGGCGCTAACGGGAGGCAAAGGGAATGTTTCCCCCCCCCCCCAAGTGTTGAAGGTTCCTCTTCGAAAGGACACTGTGCCAACAGACCTCTGGTGGTATCACAATGAGATGTGAGTGCCTGATTAATCACTTTGCTGGAAGGTTCTTGAGAACCATCCCAATCATATTGTATGAAAGAAGGCATGTCAAGGTGCAGGAGCCAGTCTTGCCTATTTAGGCAAAATACCTCTCAACTATTTCAGTAGTCCCTGACAAAATCACCTGGAATGACTGTGGGAATCTTTCTTCTCAGCGCATGGGTCAGTGGCAGATGTTGAGCTGTGCCATCTGCTGTAATGAGACCAGTGGCTACTCTGCAACAAAAGGTTTTCACTTGTAGAGACAGGCTACTCTGCAACAAAAGGTTTGCACTTGTAGAGACAGTCCCAGTTAGCTGTGGCCTGAAATTTTGCTACCCCTTCTTGTCAATATGATACTGTGCTGATGTAGGGGATGATATCCTGGAGAAGCTCAGAGGGTATCCATCTTCACAAGCACCACCTCAACTTAAACAAAAGGCTGGACCCTGGGCCGCTCTGTTACTTGTCTGCAGACTCATGTCTTAATCCCCTACCCTCCTGCCCTGGTAATTTAGCTGATCAGACAGCCAGGAAGCATTGCACACTCACTGACGTCACTATCCACCTGGTGTTGACGTTCCCGGCGACACATTCCTACCGGCGGTGCTACAGGGCAGCGGGATTTGACGTGTGGCGCTGGATTCGCCTCGCCCCGGTGATATTGCTCTAGGTCACTTACCTTACTTTAGCCACTTACCTTAGCGCCTGGAGTAAACACCGACAGGGGAAGCTGGAGTGAAGCACCAGGAAGCCGGCTCAGGGATATTATTTAAAGGAATCATCAATGACGACTCACAATCATCAGGTTACTGCAATTTCAGTGGCTTCTTGTCAGTTTCACATACTGCAAGAGTTTCATTCATTAATGTCAAGGATCTTTTGTATTCCCCTTTAACAGTTTCCATTGATTTTAAGTTTCACTAACACACAATTTCCCTGCACTATCACAAATGTTGCCCCTTGTCCTGTCTCAGTACACACCTGGTGTTACGAACAGAATCAAAGAATGAGACAGAACTAAAGGAGGCCATTCAGCCTATCGTGCCTGTGCCGGCTCTTTGAAAGAGCTATCCAATTAGTCCAACTCCCCTGCTCTTTCCCCATACCCTATAAATATTTTCCCTTTACAAGTATTTATGCAATTTCCTTTTGAAAGTTACTATTGAATCTGCTTCCACCACCCTTTCAGGCAGCGCATTCCAGATCATAACAACATCTTGTACTTATGTAGTGCGTTTAACATAGTAAAACGTCCCAAGACGCTTCACAGGAGTATTATAAGTCAAATAATTTGACACCGAACCATATTAGGAGAAATTAGGGCAGATGACCAAAAGCTTTGTCAAAGAGGTAGGTTTTAAGGAGCGTCTTTAAGGAGGAAAGAGAGGCGGAGAAGTTTAGGCAGGGAATTCCAGAGTTTAGGGCCAGCACTGGAACATTCTCCTTAATACTGCCACTCCACCTATTTCTTTCCTTCCCTATCTTTCCTGACACCTCATATCCAAAAATATTTAAAACCCAATTCTGCCCTTTTTTGAGCCAGGTCTCCCTTATTGCCATGACATCATATTCCCATGTGGCTATTTGCGCCTGCAGCTCACCAACGTTATTTACCACACTTCATGCATTTACATATATGCACTGTAAAGCTATCTTAGACATTCTTGTATTCTCTCTTCGTCTGACCCCACCTAATATCTTACTATACTTTACTCTAGAATTGTATCTTCCAATTCTTTGTGCACTTTGTTTATCCTTTCTAATGATGCATCCTGGTGCCCACCCCCTGCCAAATTAGTTTAAATCCTTCCCAACAGCACTAGAAACTCCCCCGTGGGGATATTGGTCACCTCTATTGAGATGGAACCCGTCTGGCCCGTACAGGTCCCACCTCCCCCAGAACTGGTCCCAATTTCCCAGGAATCTGAAGCCCTCCCTCCTGTGCCATGTCTCTAGCCACACATTCATCTGCTCTATCCTTCTACTTCTATATTCACTAGCTCGTAGCACTGGAAGTAATCCAGAGATTACTACCTTTGAGGTCTTGCTTTTTAATCTCTTTCCTAGCTCCCAACCATCTGCCTGCAGGACTTCATCCATCGTTTTTACCCATGTCGTTGGTGCGGATATGGACCATGACCTCTGGCTGTTCACCTTCCCCTGTCAGAATGTTCTGCAGCCGCTCAGTGACATCCTTAACCCTGGCACCAGGCAGGCAACATACCATCCTGAAATCACATCTGCGGCCACAGAAATGCCTGTCTGTTCCCCTAACTATTGAATCCCCTACCACTATTGATTTCCCGGTCTTCCTCCTCCACCCCTGTATAGCTGAGCCACCCGTGGTGCCATGGACTTGGCTCTGACTGTACTCCCCAGAGGGACCATCGCCCTCACTAGTATTCAGTACTGGTTGGCTTGCAAGATGCACTCAGGGTACTCCTGCAATACCTGCCTGGTCCTCCTTGTCTGTCTGGTGGTCACCCATTCCCTCTTTGCTTGCACGCCCTTATGGGGTGATCTATGTAGCGCTCAGACTCACGGATGCATCGCTGTAACGCCCGCTGCCACTCAAGCTCCAAAATCTGGAGCTTGAGCTTCTCCAGCTGAAGACACTTCCTGCACACTTGGCTGTCCAGGACACGGGAAGCGTCCTTGATATCCCATATGGCATAAAATGTGCATTCCATGGGATTGAGGTGCCCTGCTATGCTGCTACTTGATAGATTATTAACTAACAACAGAAATAAACTGACTTAAAAAAGAACAATCACCAGCTACTCACCGATTTGTTTCTTTTTTGCTCTTTAGTTCCTTCCCTTGTGCTAACGTCCCTTACCTTGCTCCCTAATGCTCGCATTCCCTCCAGGCTCTTGGGCCTACCTTTCTCTCCGGCTGCTCCTCTCAATCTCTCCTCCTTCCCCATCTGTTCACAATTCTCACTCTCTCCAACTTCTCAAATTAGCACTCTGTCCCGAAGCACTCCATTTAGGATCACTCTGTATAGCCATGTGTCTGCCCATTTCACCAGTCTGCTATGTCCTCCTGAAGTCTGTTACTATCCTCCTCATTGTTTACTACATTTCTGAATTTCGTGTTGTCTGCGAACTTTAAAATTATATCCTGTATACCTAACTCCAGGTTATTAATATATATATCAAAAAGAGCACTGGTTCGAATATAGACACTGGGGAACACCACTGTATAGTTTCCTCCAGTCTGTAAAACAACTGTTCACTACTACTCTCTGTTACTATCCCTTAGCCAATTTTATATCCACTTCGCCATTATCCCTTTAATCCCATGGGATTTAACTTTTCTTCCAAGTATATCGTGTCATCATCATCATATGGTACTTTGTTAGATGCCTATTCATAGTCTACCTACACAACATCAACCGCACTATCCTTATCAACCCTCTCTTAATACATATGAGTTTATACTGGAGAATTGAGTGCTAACTTGCACTTAAATTCAGGCAGCGCTAACCAAAATAGAACTGACCTACACATAAATATGGAAATTGGCTCAGTGTTCTTCTGAGATAATAAGTACTTGATGAGTTCTACATCGAGGTTTTTTAAAATTGAGGAACTTAGGTGATAGTCCAAGGCTTATTGTGTAGGACACTGCCATGGTGGAATAAAGTAAAAGAGATTAAATAAATCAGGAAACAGTGCTAGGCGACTCCGGACCTCAGTTTTAGAAACCTGAAGAGTGAAGTGGGGTGGGAAAAAAAAGAGTTTAGAAGTTCCACAGTTATGAGGCCCCAGGAAAGAATTAGTTACAATAGGAGACTTTTCAAAACCATGAGAGTGCGGCGAGGATGAAGAGTATGTAGGATATCTTTCCAGCTTATAAGGAAAAGGAGAGGGACATTCAATGAAGCAATAAAATGGGGAGATAAGAAAGATTGTAAAGGAGAGAGAGGCAAGAGCAAGGAATTTCATATGAAATGATAACCTTTTCTGGTATCATGTGGAGGAGGATGATAGAGATGTTAAGTGAACCGTCCTAATATGAGAGTGGTATTCTAGCTTTACAAGTATTTGGGCTTGATTGTTAGAATTGTTTCGGGAAAAGAGAAATGTTTGGCACAAAAGAGAAAACACTGCTTCTTTGAGGAAGGTTTAGCAATGGAGGAGATATGAGGTCAGAGGAGAGTGAGGCCAATAATGTTCATAAATGTAGAAGAACTAAGGGTGGTGCCATCAACCGTAAGGAAAGAGCTGTTGGTTATACTTGTTACAGATGGAAGGAAAGTGTCTTTGAAGGATTAAAGGAAGCAAGATTTTAATTGTTTCCATCGAAGGATCTGGAGGAGATCAAGATGCAGTAATTGAGCTATTCCACTGAGTATGTGACAACAGTCATTTTTGTCTAATCTTAACTTGGCAGCACTCCCTTTAACACAGCCACCAAACTTAAGAGGACAGATTTTCCTCTTCAGTGCTTGGATTAGCAGGTGCTTGTAATTCCTGGCTCCAGGTCAGAAGAAACCAGTGTGAAATGACTGCCTCTCTTTCTCTCTATTTAATGTGTCTGAGTTTATGTCTAATGTCTTCAGAGGGGAAGCAATAGAAACAAATGTGTCATCCAGTTACCTTCACAGTGTAAAGAGGTTAAAAATATCAGTTCTACGGTGTACCAAGTGGGGAGAGTAAGTGAAAAACACTTTTTTAACATCAGCACTTACTGCAATGGTGAGTTTTTCCCCTTCTGCCTCCTTGCCGTTCAGTTTTGCGACCCTCTTGAGCTGTTTCAGAGCTACATCAGCCTTGTCATTTAGAATGAGCCAACAAGCAGACTCTGGGAACCACCTGTGAGAATGATCACAATACTTAGCAATAAAAGCACTCCCAGGAAACCTTGGGATAATTCAGCAGAACAATATTGGGAGTGTGGTAATCGGGAATCAAGCTTCATCTCTGTAGTGATATATGATCATTTTGATTGGTTCATTTTAATTTATTTTTAATTTTTATTATAGGTAGATTTGCAAGACTGGTCATTCAGGAATGATTGTTTCAGTAAGTCCTTCATAGTTTCTCATAAGTTTTCCAGCCACTGATTTGTACATTCCCTACTTCTTCGGTTCTGAATTACTGCCTCTTTACTCTGAGCCAATTAACAATGTTGAAAGCGAAAGTGTGACTGAAAAATCATGGCACAGTAAGTAAGGTTAACATGTGCAGAAAAAATGCACTGTATGCAAGACTTTTAATATAGTATGGCAAATTACCCATTAGAATTGGTCACAGCAAGTGAGAGAAAATTAAATATTACCTGTGATGTCTGAAGTATGATACCAAGTGTGTACTAAATGGAACACTTTCATAATAGTGGTTGTCATGTCGTGTGTCTCCAATCTGTATCTGTCATCGTCTTATTTCTGCTTCTATGTCTGTATCTCATTTCTGTATCCGGCAATCTCTCCACTACCAGCTGTCTTCTTAAAACCCTCTCCACTTGTAATGTATGTACATAAGGTCTGCCCACCAACAGGGGGCATTACCGTCGGAGATCCTAGGGTCATAGGTACACTCGTGCTGGGTCCAGTATATAACCTGAACTTCACCTTTGTATCTTCACTTCTGGAAGCCATTAAAGACTGCCCAGGTTACACCTGGTCACTAGCTCACAGTACGGAGTTCATTGTATCATTTCATACACCACAACTGGTGACGAGGCAAATACAAACCCATACAAAAGTATGGCGAGCACAGCACGATCAAGAACTGTTGGAATTCTTGAGAGATTCAATGAAGGAGAGGATTGGGAGATTTCACGGATCGTCTTGACCAGTATTTCGTGGCAAACAACCTAAACAAAAACAAGGATGCAGAGAAGCGCAGGGCAGTTCTTCTCACCGTCTGTAGCCCCACGATCTAGCAAGAATCTGCTCTCACCCACTCTTCTTACAGAAAATGATTACAAAGAACTGTGTGCTCTAGTTCGGGAACACCTTAAACCCATGAAAGGAATCCTCATATCCAGATATCGCTTCTGTACGCACGTTCGTCCAGAAGGCCAGGACGTATCGGCATTTGTTGCCGACCTGAGACGACTTGCAGGGCCTTGTAAATTTGGGCCTGCATTGGAAGACGTGCTGCGTGACTTTTTCGTGATCGGGGTCAACCACGAGATGATTTTAAGTAAGCTGCTGGCTGCGAAGATGCTGGACCTCAGCAAGGTCATCACCATCGCCCAGGCTTGCATGTCCATGCAGAAAAGCACGAAACAGATATCGTGACAAAACAGGAACTCCACGGCAAGTACTGTGCACCAAATTGTATCGACGGCTGGCAGAGCTGCACATGGCAGGGCCTACTCGACTGCGTCTGCAAGACCAGGACCTGCTCAAAGTTCACCATCGAGGGCCTACTTGACTGCGTATGCGAGAACGGGAGCCGCTCAAAGCCTGCCATCGGGCGCAAATCCGAGCTCAACGTGATGGCGTTGTGGGGGCAATCATCGACCCCATCAGTGCCGCTTCAGGCAGTATGTTTGCAGAGGGTGTGCGAAGACGGGGCATCTTCCGCGGACGTGTCCACAGCAGAGCAAGCGAGCTGCGACACACCACGTGGATGATGATCAATCCAGCGTGTATCTGGCGATGCAGCCCAAGGCATTTGAGGGCTCCCAGGAGGAAGTGTATAGTGTATGTGTGTTCCTAACAAAGAGCCAACCGATAATGATGGAGGTAAAATTACTAACAAAGAGCCAACCAATAATGATGGAGGTAAAATTAAATGGCATGGCAGTATCCATGGAATTAGACACGGGTGCGAGTCAATCGATAATGAGCCAGAGGATTTTCGAAAAGCTGTGGGGGACCAAGACAGAGAGACCCAAGCTGAGTCCGATAAATGCGAAATTGCGTACCTACACCAAAGAGCTCATACCAGTAATCGGTAGTGCAGCAGTAAGCGTGTGTGTGAGGGAGCGGTTCATGATCTACCGTTATGGATTATCCTGGGCAATGGCCCATCGTTATTCGGCAGGAGTTGGCTCGAGAAAATAAAATGGAAATGGTACGATATCAAAGCTTTGTCATCAGCAGATGATGATTTGTGTGCTCAAGTGCTGAGCAAATTTCCCTCACTGTTTGAACCGGGAATTGGCAGCTTCAAGGGAGCCAAGGTTCAGATTCACCTAGGCCCAGACGCAAGGCCCATCCATCACAAAGCCAGGACGGTCCCGCACATGATGAGAGAAAAAGTTGAGCTCGAACTGGACAGGCTACAACGCGAGGGGGTCATCGCACCGGTCGAATTTAATGAATGGGCCAGCCCCATTGTTCCGGTTAAAGAGCGATGGCACGGTCAGGATTTGTGGAGACTACAAGGTCACGATCAACCAAGTTTCGAAACAAGATCAGTACCCGCTACTGAAAGCTGATGACCTGTTTGCAATGCAAGCCGGGGGAAAATCGTTCACCAAATGGATCTAACGTCGGCCTACATGACACAGGAACTGGTTGAATCATCAAAAAAACTGACGTGCATCAACACACACAAAGGACTGTTTATTTACAACAGGTGCCCTTTTGGCATTTGTTCGGCGGCAGCCATATTTCAAAGATACATGGAGAGCCTATTGAAATCCATCCCCAGGACCGTGGTCTTCCAAGACGACATCCTAGTCACAGGTCGTGACACCGCCGAGCACCTGCACAATCTGGAAGAGGTTCTGCGTCGTCTGGACAAAGTGGGACTCAGGCTGAAATGTTCGAAGTGCGTTTTCATGGCACCAGAGGTCAACTTTCTTGGACGAAAGATTGCTACAGATGGAATCAGGCCTACAGACGCGAAAACAGAGGCCATCAAAAATGCGACCAGGCCCCAGAATGTGACGGAGCTGCATTCATTCCTGGGTCTTCTCAACTACTTCGGTAACTTCTTACCCAAATTGAGCACAGTATTAGAGCCTTTGCACAAGCTGCTCAGGAAAGAAGACGACTGGGTGTGGGGTGAACTTCAAGACAGAGCCTTTGAGAAGGCTAGAAATCTGTTGTGTTCCCACAAGCTACTGGTACTGTATGATCCATGCAAGCATCTAGTTTTGACCTGTGATACGTCGTCCTATGGGGTCGGCTGCATACTCCAGCAAGCCAATGAGTCAGGCAAACTACAACCAGTTGCACACGCGTCTCGAAGCCTGTCCAAGGCAGAAAGAGCCTACGGCATGGTAGAGAAAGAGGCTTTAGCATGTGTTTACGGGGTAAAAAAAATGCAGCAGTACCTGTTTGGGCTTCGCTTCGCACTGGAAACCAGTCACAAGCTGCTTATATTGTTGTTCTCGGAACATAAAGCTAACAATACCAACGCGTTGTCCCGCATCCAGAGGTGGGCGCTGACATTATCTGCCTATGATTATGTCATGCGCCATAGACCAGGCACCGACAACAAACTGGTGCTTTGAGCCGGTTACCGTTGCCCACACCGGAGGTGGAAATGCCAATGCCCGCAGAGCTACTCATGGTCATGGATGCCTTTGAGAGTGAAGGGTCGCCCATCACTGCTCAACAAGTTAAGACCTGCACCAACTAGGATCCGACCCTATCGGTTGTAAAACGTTGTGTTCTTACCGGGGACTGGTCGACCATCCCCAAGGAAATGGGTGATGAAAGCAAACAGTACAGCCGTCGCAAAGAGGTGGGCGCTGACATCATCTGTCTATGATTATGTTTACTGTGGAGTAATCGTGTTGTAATGCCCAAGAAAGGCAGGGCGAGATTTGTACGGGAGTTACATAGTACGCATCCCGATATTGTCATGATGAAGGCCATCGCCAGGTTCCATGTTTGGTGGCCTGGCATTGACTCGGACTAAAGAGTCATGCGTGCATCAGTGCAGCACTTGCATGCAGTTAAGCAATGCCCCAAAGGAAGCTCCGCTCAGTCTGTGGTCATGGCCATGATCTAGAATCTACACCGACTTTGCGGGCCCCTTCCTCGGTAAAATGTTTTTTTATGGTGGTGGATGCATACTCCAAATGGATAGGATGTGTGATCATGTCATCCAGCACTTCCACTGCCACCATTGAGAACCTGAGGGCCATGTTTGCCACACATGGTCTGCCAGACATCGTTGTCAGCAACAACGGACCGTGTTTCACGAGCCTGGAGTTTCAAGAGTTCATGAAACGCAACAGCATAAAACACGTGAGGTCAGCCCCGTTCAAACCCGTGTCCAATGGTCAAGTGGAGCGGACAGCTCACATCATCAAGCAGAGCTTGAAACGCGTAGCTCACGGTTCCTTGCAGACACGCCTGTCACGCATGCTGCTCAGTTACAGGACAAGGCCACACACGCTCACCGGGGTCCCACCTGCAGAACTATTGATGAAGGGAGGCCTCAAAACCAGACTCTCTCTAGTCCATCCTGACCTTAACGATCATGTCGAAACCCAACGTCAACACCAGCAGTGGTATCACGACCGCGCTGCAGTGTCGCACGACATATCTGTAAATGACCCAATGTATGTACTTCACCAAGGTCAAGGGCCCAAATGGCTCCCGGGCAATGTTACGGATAAGGAGGGTAACCGGGGTGTATATGGTTAAGCCCAAGAATGGGCAGATGTGCAGGAAACACATTGATCAAATCAAGCTAAGGCACACTGACGAACTGGAACAGTTGGAAGAAGACACCGCGAGCTTAGACGACCAATCAACTCACGTCCAGCCTTCAGAAGAATCCACTGTGGTCAACGCCCAGCCCCAAGTCGTGAGAGACTCGGAAAGTACTGGGATTATACTGAGACGGTCAACCAGGGAGCGAAGGGCTCCGGACCGTCTGAACTTGTAATATGGACTTGTGCCAAGAACTGGGGGGGAATGATGTAATGTATGTACATAAGGTCTGCCCACCAACAGGGGGCACTACTGTCGGAGGTTCTAGGGTCATAGGCACATAAGCTGAACTTCACCTTTGTATCTTCACTTCTGGAAGCCATTAAAGACTGCCCAGGTTACACCTGGTCACTGGCTCACAGTACGGAGTTCATTGTATTATTTCATACACTCAGCCTTCTCCAACCTCACTTCCAACAGCAAGTGCGAGGAGCTAATGGACCTCTTTGTCTCTAAGATTGAGATAATCCGTTCAGCTGCCTCTGCCGCATCACTCTCTTCCCCTAGTTAACTGGGTCAAATTTCTCCCAAGAATTTCCCCTGCCCTAGCCCAAACTCGCATCTTACTCTTGTTTCTCTCCCCTCATGCCCTCTACAAGCTGACCTTGTCCAGGAACCTCACCTCCTGTTCTCGCGACTTATTCCCACTAAACTGTTGACCACCTAACTTCCCATCCTGGTCCCCATGCTAGCTGACATTGATACCGGTTCCCTCTCCTTTCATAGTGTCCACTTCCCTTTCAAATCTCCCATCATCTCCCCACTCCTAAAAAATCTATCCTTGACCCCCCTCTGTCCTTGCAAACTACCATCTTATCTCCAAACTCCCTGTCCTCTCAAGTCCTAGAACTCCCAATCCTCCGTAACTCCTTGTTTGACCTCTTCACCCCGCCACAGCACTGAAACAGCCCCAATCAGTCACAAATGGCATCCTCTGTAACTGTGGTGCACTATCCTTCAACATCTTTCTCAGCCTGTCTGCAACTTTTGACACGGTTGACCACACTGTCCTCCTCCAATGTCCCTCCTCTGTTGTCCAGCTGAGTGGAACTGCCCTCGCCTGGTTTCATTCTTAGCTAGCCAGAGAATCATCTGCATGGCTTCTTTTCCCACTCCCGCACCGTTACCTCTGGAGTCTCTCAAAGAACTATCGTTCATCCCTTCCTATCTCACATCTACATGCTGCAACATGATCTGAAAACATAATGTACGCTGGCGACACCCAGCTCTACCTCAGGTTAAATTTAATATTGCTATTGTGAAATAAATAGTTAATTCTTGAATAAAAATAGTTTAAAATCTTATTTTGGACATTATGAATTTCTGAGGAAAAACGTAGGATAATAATTTTTTGAAAATGTATTTTGAGTGAATTGATTGGTTCCTTAACAAAGTTTTAATGTTAAAAGTTGACATTAAAGTGTGACCAAAAATCATGACAAAAGTAAGAGTTTTGGACAGGAAGAGCATGCACAAGTAAGTATTTTTAATAAGATATATATACATATCAGATTGTGCGAAACATTTCATTTAAAACAACATATCCTTCAACTCTCTGAGCAAAATCACAGGAGACGCAGTATTAATAGAGATAGATAATTATTGCTACAATTTTGCAAAAAGAAAAAAATCGTTTGTATCTGACTTTACCACGAGTAGAGGAAGATGATGAAAAATGGCGCAGACACTGCAAATTGAAGCCAACGCCAATCTTGAATTCCGTACGCTATGCCAGCCAGCACTACTTGACCCACGGTATAAGAGTAATTCATAACAGTTACAACAGAGGTTCGGATTTTAGTTGGGATCCATTCAACAGCTAGGGGAAAATAAAAGAAAGATGAAGTGCCTGAATTTCTCCACTCTAGCACCAGCTGTTAAGGCTGGTTTTGTGGAAAAAATGACTTCTGCCTCACATCCGCCCACACTGCACGAGACGTGCCAGATGCCATATTGGTGAGAGCAGAAAAAGAGGCGTCGTTTAGCTTCGTCTGATATCATATTCAAATAAGGGACCTAACACCTGCTTCTGCTCCATCTTGTGAATTTGGCTTGTGTCTGACACAGCCAGCGCCAGCAATGTTTACTCCTGGGGAAAACCAACGTTAGACAGCGCCAAATGAAAAAGATGTACCATTATCGTCTCCGACCTCACTCCCCACTCTGACCTCCAGATCCCTCCGACTCCCTCTGATGCTGGCCCCGATCGCGATGCTGGTTCCACATTCTGCTCTCGATCTTGGCTCCGAGTCCCAATGGCCTCAACCTCATACCACTCCCCCCGATTCTGATCCCGAAGGCCCTGACCGCCTCCCACAAGTTCCAACACACCTCAGAGTCTTTGCTGGACCTTGATTCATTCATCGTGTTCAGCGCTGGGCTGAACGTCACCATAATGATCAATAGAGAATATCAAGTTCCAGAGCTGCCTACGATCTTTTTTCGGGCATGAGCAAATCCCACCCTGCTGTGGCACCGCCCATTTATGGGCCTTAGCAGTAAGCTGCTGATACTGAGTTGGCAAGTGATGGACTGGCTTGCAGCCCATGTACTTTTAATGGATACTATGGGGCCCAAGTTTCCACATGATAAAAAACGGGCGCCCCTCCGAGCTGGGCGCCTGTTTTTCGCGCATAAAACGGCGCCTAAAAAAAAAAATCGAGATTCTGGAGCGTTCTGCAGCTCCTTGTCTGCCTGGCGCGGCGCCCAGAGGGGCGGAGCCTACACTCGCGCTGATTTTGTAAGTGGGAGGGGGCGGGTACTATTTAAATTAGTTTTTTCCTGTAGGCAACGCTGCGCGTGCGCGTTGGAGCGTTCGCGCATGCTCAGTGTGAAAAAAACATTGGCACTCGGCCATTTTTGTAGTTCTTTGTAGCTGTTTAATTTTTGAACATTTTTTTAATAAAAGCACATTAGCACTTGCAGCCTTCTCACTGTCTCCTTCCCGCCCCCCCCCCCCCCCCCGCGGGAAGAAGGGGCGCCTCCCCCCCCCCCCCCCCCCGCGGGAAAGAACGGGCACCTCCTACCCCCCCCCGCAGGAAAGAACGAGCGCCTCCTCTCCTCTCCCCTCCCCTCCCCCCCCCCCCCCCCCCCCTGCGGGCAGAACGGGCGCCTCACCCCCCCCCACCGCGGGAAAGAACGGGCGCCTCACCCCCCCCCCCACCGCGGGAAAGAACGGGCGCCTCCCCCCCCCCCGCGGGAAGAACGGGCGCCTCAGGCTGACTGCAGAATTCTCCGTGCCTGAAGCACTTTCACACAGGTAGGAAGATGGTTTATTTAATCTTTTCTTTGCTTATAAATGTTTATTCAGGTTGGATTCATTTGTATAATATTTGTAGAAGTATAAATAAGGATTTATTGTAGAATTTAATGAGTTCCCTTCCCCCCCTTGCCTCCCACCTCATTCTGGACGCCTAATTTGTAACCTGCGCCTGATTTTTTTAATGTGTAGACAAGGTTTTTCAGTTCTACAAAAATCTTCACTTGCTCCATTCTACTTTAGTTTGGAGTACGTTTTCACTGTGGAAACTTTGAAATCAGGCGTCAGTGGCCGGACACACCCCCTTTTGAAGAAAAAATTCTGTTCCAAAGTAGAACTGTTCTACCTGACTAGAACTGCAGAAAAAAAAATGTGGAGAATTGCGATTTCTAAGATAGTCCGTTCTCCACCAGTTGCTCCTAAAAATCAGGCGCAAATCATGTGGAAACTTGGGCCCTATATGAGGTGGTTCTGTGTGAATAAGAAACAGGAACACATTAATAGCACAAATTCTGTCTTGAAAATGCTCACACATGCTGGGGAAACCCTCTGGTACTTCACCCAAATGGCCAATCTTCACATGTGACCTTGCCAGTGAACATTGGTAACTTAGTTGATTATGTTGGACATCATGAGTGGGCTTGATCCAGTCTTCATCTGATGCCCATGCACACACTCAGTCAGTCACTTTCTAGCAGAGGTCACTACATAGTGAGCAAGAGTAGGGACCTTGACTGATTTTTGTGCTCCAAGGCCCATTCTGAATCCACAACACTCACTTGTCTTTTTGTTTACATTCTCTTTCTCGTCTGAAGGTATTGATTCCTTCCTCAGTTATGGTTCCCTGAGCTCCAGGTGCTCTCCAGAACCTGGCCCAAATGGTAAACCTAGACAGTGGAGGGTGAAATACGCATGGTTTGCGACTGCCGTTAGCGCCTCCGGAGACGGGGGGGACTTCCCGAACATTGGGAACATTCTTTCTGCATCTAATTTATTCAGTCCCGTCAGAATTTTATATGTTTCTATGAGATCCCCTCTCATCCTTCTAAACTCCAGTGAATAAAGGCCCAGTCGATCCAGTCTCTCCTCATATGTCAGTCCAGCCATCCTGGGAATCAGTCTGGTGAACCTTTGCTGCACTCCCTCAATAGCAAGAACGTCCTTCCTCAGATTAGGAGAGCAAAACTGAACACAATATTCCAGGTGAGGCCTCACCAAGGCCCTGTACAACTGCAGTAAGACCTCCCTGCTCCTATACTCAAAACCCCTAGCTATGAACGCCAACATACCATTTGCCTTCTTCACCGCCTGCTGTACCTGCATGCCAACTTTCAATGACTGATGTACCATGACACCCAGGTCTCGTTACATCTCCACTTTTCCTAATCTGCCGCCATTCAGATAATATTCTGCCTTCATGTTTTTGCTCACATTTATCCACATTATACTGCATCTGCCATGCAATTGCCCACTCACCTAACCTGTCCAAGAGACCCTGCAGCCTCTTAGCATCCTCCTCACAGCTCACACCACCACCCAGTTTAGTGTCATCTGCAAACTTGGAGATATTACACTCAATTCCTTCATCCAAATCATTGATGTATAGTGTAAAGAGCTGAGGTCCCAGCACTGAGCCCTACGGCACCCCACTAGTCACTGCCTGCCATTCTGAAAAGGACCCGCTTATCCCGACTCTCTGCTTCCTGTCTGCCAACCAGTTCTCTATCCACATCAGTACATTACCCCCAGGAATTCTCACCTCGTGAAGGTTACCGCCTCCAAATGGGATGATACGCAATTTCACCCTCTTAGTGTTGCCAAACTGTTTGACGGAAGAGACAATCAAAGAGGAACCAGATGATGACCCCACCCCCGGCGTTGTGGATTGGACCTGCCAGGTCCTGCGGCCTGCTCCGGGGTGCTCCCTGTCCCACTTGAAGCCAAGCCTATAAATCAGGCTGCCTTCCGGGCGAGGAACCTGTCAGCGCCAAAAGACACACGCTGTAACTCAAAGGCTTTGGGGGAAACCCAGACTTCCCGGTTTCCCATCAGAAACTGTGCACCACAACCGCTTTCCCTACCATGTCCCCCGCCTACATAACCCGCCCCTGTTAATATCGAGGCCTAGGTGTGGGGAGTCCAAACCTCGGGGCCATAAAAAAATCCGATAAGGAACTCAGGAAAAAATTCCTTACTTAGAGAGTGGGTAGAATGTGGAACCTGCTGCCACATAGATTAGTTGAGGCGAATAGTTTTGATGCATTTAAAGGGAAACTAGATAAGTACATGAGTGAGAAAGGAATAGAAGCATATGTTAATAGGGTGAGATGAAGTAAAGTAGGAGGAGGCTTGTGTGGTGTATAAACACCGGCATGGACCTGTTATGCCGAATGGCCTATTTTTGTGCTGTAAATTCTGTGTAAAGTGTTAACAGTAAAATTGTCAATTGCATGTTTGGGAGGAACAGGACTGGTACCCGTTACCCAAGGCAGACGACCTATTTGCGACCCTGGCTGGAAGAAAGACGTTCACCAAGTTGGACCTGACCTCGACCTACATGACGCAGGAGTTGGAGGAATCTTCGAAAGGCCTCACCTGCATCAACACGCACAAAGGTCTGTTCACCTATAACAGATGCCCGTTTGGGATTTGTTCAGCCGCGTCAATTTTCCAGCGGAACATGGAGAGCCTGCTAAAGTCGGTTCCACGCACCGTGTTTTTCCAGGACGACATACTGGTCGCAGGTCGGGACACCATCGAACACTAGATCGCGTGGGACTCGGGTTGAAACGCTCGAAGTGTGTTTTCCTGGCGCCAGAGGTCGCGTTCTTAGGAAGAAGAATCGCGGCAGACAGCATCAGATCCACCGACGCCAAGACGGAGGCCATCAAGAATGCGCCGAGACCACAGAACGTGCTGGAGCTGCGGTCCTTCCTGGGACTCCTCAACTATTTCGGTAATTTCCTACCCGGGTTAAGCACCTTGCTAGAACCCCTGCATGTGGTACTGCACAAGGGAGATGACTGGGTTTGGGGGAAATTACAAGAGGTTGCTTTTGAGAAATCTGTTCTGTTCCAACAAACTGCTTGTTCTGTATAACCCATGTAAACGATTAGTGCTAGCTTGCGATGCATCGTCATACAGGGTCGGGTGTGTGTTACAACAGGCTAACGAATCGGGAACATTGCAACCGATCGCCTATGCATCCAGGAGTTTGTCCAAGGCCGAAAGGGCTTACAGCCTGATTGAAAAAGACGCTCTGGTGTGCATTTACCAGGTGAAAAAAATGCACCAGTATCTGTTTGGTCTCAAGTTTGAACTAGAAACTGACCATAAGCCACTCATATCGCTATTCTCAGAGAGCAAAGTGATTAATACCAATGCCTCTGCCCACAACTAAAGATGGGCACTCATACTGTCGGCATACAACTATGTAATCCGCCACAGACCAGGCACAGAGAACTGTGCTGATGCCCTCAGTCGGCTACCATTGCCCACCACCGGGGTGGAAATGGCACAGCCTGCAGACTTGTTCTTGGTGATGGATGCGTTCGAAAATGAAAAGTCACTTGTTATGGCCTGCCAGATCAGGACCTGGACCAGCCAGGAACCTTTACTGTCCCTGGTAAAAAAAACTGTGTCCTCCATGGGAGCTGGTCCAGCGTCCCAGCGGAGATGCAGGAAGAGATCAAGCCATTCCAGAGGCGCAAAGACGAAATGTCCTTATAGGCGGACTATCTTTTGTGGGGTAATTGCTTGGTTTTGCCTTAGAAAGGCAGGGAAACTTTCATACACGATCTGTACAGTACCCACCCAGGCATAGTAGTGATGAAAGCCATAGCCAGATCCCATGTGTGGTGGCCCGGCATTGACTCAGACTTAGAGTCATGCGTGCGCCAATGCAACACTTGCTCTCAACTGAGCAATGCACCCAGAGAGGCATCGCTAAGTTTGTGGTCGTGGCCCTCCAAACCGTGGTCTAGGATCCACGTTGACTTTGCGGGCCCATTTCTAGGCAAAATGTTCTTGGTTGTTGTGGATGCTTATTCAAAATGGATTGAATGTGTGATAATGCCTGTAAGCACGTCCACCGCCACCATCGAAAGCCTACAAGCCGTGTTTGCCACACACGGCCTGCTGGATGCCCTTGTCAGCGACAATGAGCCGTGTTTCACCAGTGCTGAATTCAAGGAATTGATGACCCGCAATGGGATCATGCACGTCACATCTGCCCCGCTCAAGCCCGCATCTAACGGTCAGGCAGAACGGGCAGTTCAAACCATCAAGCAATGCTTGAAACGTGTGTCGGAAGGCTCCCTGCAGACCCGCTTGTCCCAAGTCCTGCTCAGCTACCGCACCAGACCCCACTCGCTCACCGGGGTTCCCCCAGCCAAGTTCATGAAAAGGGCGCTCAAACAAGGCTCTCTCTTGTCCACTCTAATCTCCATGATCACGTTGAGGGTAGGCGTCATCAACAAAGCATGTACCATGATCGCGCAAACTTGTCATGCGACACTGAAGTCAATGACCCTGTATTTGTACTCAACTATGGACATGGTCCCAAATGGCTTCCTGGCATGCTTATAGCCAAAGAAGGGAGTAGGGTGTTTCAGGTCAAATTGGCCAATGGACTAACGTGCAGAAAGCATTTGGACCAAACCAAATTGCAGTTCACAAACAGCCACGAGCAACCCGAAGAGGACACCACCAACTTCGACCCTCCAACACATACACACGTGGCAACCGCCATCACGGTTGACCACGAAGCTGAACTCACCATCCCCAGCAGTCGGCAAGGCCAGCTGCCCAGCAGCCCAGCGAAGAACCAACCAACTCGCCCACACCTGCATTTGTACCGAGACGATCGACAAGGGAGCGAAAAGCCCCAGACCGTCTCACCCTGTAAATAAGTGTACTATTGACTTTGGGAGGGAGTGATGTTATGTATGTAACCCTTGGCAACCTGTATCACACCACCACCTGTTGGAGTCCCAAGGAATCCCAGCATCCCTTGGGAGAACGGTATATAAGCAGGCCTCCCACGCTGTTCCAGCACTCTGGAGTTTAATTAAAGGAGCTAAGGTCACATTTACTCATTGCATACAGTACTCAGTTGTATCCTTTATTATGAGCGTAACAATCATCATAGGCAGTCCCTCGAATCGAGGATGACTTACTTCCAAGTCAAAAAGTTCACAGGTGTTTCAATGAAGGACCTAATATTCCAGATCCCGAACTGCATGTTGAAGGGTGGAAGATGCCTGTGGGTGGATTTTTTTAAGGTGGGGTGGCCGTTGCACACCAGCCACCACACAGGCTTGACAGAGCTAGGTCTTGGTCCAGTGGCAAGGATTAACCAGGACGACTGGAGACCAGCTCTGCTACACGGGCCTAGTGCGCGCACATATCGCACAGTGTGGGCTGACCCATGCTGCCCCTGGGCCCTCGGCTCTTCTGGGTCCCGAACTCGCGCCTCTCCTGGGTCCCGATCATGTCCCTCTACATTCTCTCGCCGCTCCTTCGCCCCGACCTTGGGACACACTTATAGAAGGCCTCTAACTCAGACGTTCTCTTTAATCTTACAGGACAAGCTCGACTACAACCTCAGGGAGCAGATGAGGACGGAAGGAGGGGGACTCTGCTTGCAGGTCCTGACTCGAGGAACGCGTCTCAGCTCTGATGGGCGTTCAAGTTGGTGGCATGGTGGTGGGTGAGACCGACCCCCCCCCCCCCCCCCCCCCCACGGGGACAGTAACGGTATGTCGAGTTCCTTTGCAGCATCCACCAGGACACTTAGGCCTGACAACACAATCCTTCAGCTCTTTCCATGACACTGGCATTCCCAAATGCGTTTGCCGCTCCTGGCACCCTCCCCTGCAGCTAACCACTCTTCTCTGGCTTTGTGCTTTCAGATGATGACTCGGACGGCTAGGGGCCTGCACGTCAGCCCACGAGGAGGCAGAGGACACCTCTCTGGACATGACCGACGATCTAGCGTCCTCACAGAGCGGGGCCAGCAGCTTTTTGTCGGAAGGCATGGTCGGGGAGATGGAGGTGGGTGATGCTCCGGGGCCCAGTGGCCTGCAGCAACGCCACAGGGGAAGAGAGATCAGGGGGCCAGCTCCCCAGAGGGTGAGTGCACGCCTGTGTGATACTCAGCAGCACTCTGATGATCAGGCCGGCTTTGAGGATCTCGCCAGACAGTCATTGTAGATGCACAGCATTCTGCTGGGTGTTTTGTCAAGGGTGCCCGAGAGTGTTGATGCACTTGCTTTGAGCGTGGTGGAGGCCGCTTCAACGATTGCATTTGTGTCTCAGCAGCCCATCGAGCTAATCCTTGATAGATACCAATGGATGTGTCATGGGGTCCCAGACATGGTGGCATGGGCTATGGCTGATGTGGCAGTAGCCATTGAGCACCAGGCGTGGTGGCATGAATCAGCTCCATGGTGTATTGCAGTTGCATTTTGCCTTGATGCAGAGCCAATGTGAATCCACGCAGGCACTGACTGCTGGCATCATGTCTGGGGCCCCATCAGTTGCAGGGAACTAACGTTGGCGAAGCACGGCAGCAATCTGTGCTCAGCCAGATAGCTCCAAGTGCTGAGCCTCTGCCCCAGGGGAGTAGCAGTATGTCAAATCTGTTGGGACGTGATGTCCTCTCTCAGGACGACATCATTCTGCCCTTGCCCCTGCCGCTCTCCGCAACCCATCCACCACAGAGTGCTGCCGCCCATACTGAGGTGATGCAGTCCGCAGCCGGCCTTTCCAGGGACCGAGGTGGTGCGGAATGTACTGCTAGGCCATCAGCTGTGGCAACGGCACCAACACAGCGACCTTCTACCAGCCTTGCTGCAGGCACGGAGACCCCATTAAGGAAGAGCAATAGGCCTGGGAGTGGGGGAGAAGGGAAGTGGTGAGAAAGCACTGAGAAAGAGCCGGTAAAGATGTGTGTGCTAGTGGCCAGTAGTTCACCATGTGAATTAATGGAAATATTTGCAGTTGGATGAGTGAATAAAGAATGGTGTGATGCTGCCCAGAGATGCTATCCTTGTTCCAGGAGGAAGTAATGTGAATAGTTGCATGTGCATGTGGGTGATAATGTTTCAAGGGGACTGGTTTCAGTTATTGTCTGCTGTGGATGATGGCGTCCATTAGTGCTTCTTTACAGCACACTATTGTGTTTTCTGTCAATAAAAATTTGTTTCATTTGTTACAATCTTGTGTTTCCATTAGTATGCACGAAGGCTTGAAGGTGGGGCACGATCTCTTCAGCAGATGGCCAGGTGAAGAGGCTGGCTAGGTGAGGCGGGGCCCGCAATGCCAGATGAGTACAATCGATGGCTCCCTGAACCCTGGGGAAGCACGCTATCATGGCAAAGCCACGGGTGCATTCATGCATGTCTTCTCTGGACATGCTGAACTTGATCTAGTCTATTTGTTTGCTGTACAGAGCGTCGGTAACCTAGCAAATGCAGCAATGTACTGCAAACTGCGAGATGTTGCATATATCGCCTCTAGGAGACTGGAAGGAGCTGGTACTATAGAAGTTGAGTGCTGCCACTGACATTGAGGTCCAGTCATCTGCCAGGTATGTCTGCAGAAGGTTGAAAATCTCCGTGACCGCTTCCTTGAGGAACCTCAGCCTTCTTATACAGTGCTCCTCAGACATCTCAAGATAAGAGTAATGTGCATGGTAAAGCCTGCGTCTGTATGGCCACCTGCCCCGCCATCTGGGGTGTCTCCTCTGGGGACAATCCACATTTGCCCTAAGCTGTCTCTGCAGCCGGCGCTTTTTAAGTCATCGCTGCAGGATGATGTGGTGTGTAATAACTGCCCCCATAACTTTGCAGAGGTTGCAGTGAAATCCAACTTTCACATTTTTACTATATCGAACCCAGCAATGTGTCCAAGATACTAATATTCAATCTGCCGAGTCAACAGCACTGCAACACCACACCCTACTGTCTGTGCGAGCATCAAATGCAGCACTAACCAACACCTGAGCCCCGGCTGCAACTCCCTTTAAATAACGCCCCGGATTTGTTTCTCCGCCTTGTGCAGTTCAACTTTTTCAGGCGTCATGGACGCCAGCCATTAAGTGAGGCCGCAAAAGTGAATGTGGCAAGAAGGGCTCCAAGGAGGCATTGCGCGCGTACTGACGTCATGATTTCCATGGCATTAGCCGGCAGTACGTTATGTTTTAACGCCCTGAAAAAAAATTACCACCAAATTTCGCGTCAAGTGTGAACAGCACTGAGCACCACTCCCAGACGCCTAACTCCCAGTTAACACCTAACACCGGCGTTATCAGCATGCGTTAGCAACCGAATTTCGACTCCTTACAGTGGTTTCCAATAGGACTGGATGACTAGACTACATTGGACTTGAACTTTTATCTCTTATAGTTGGGTTCAAATGGAACCCAGCCAGAGTATTTGAAGACCTCCTTTGGCCTTCATTGGGCTTGAGGCAAATAGAAAAGATATAAAGTAATTCACTTACCAAAATAGTAAGTGTTCAACATGGCCCCTGACAGTGCCACTCCACACAGAAATCTCCAGAAGCAGAACAAGGTGAAGGAGGAGGAGAAAGCTCCACATATTCCAAAGACTGCTAGCTGGAAGCTGGTCCAGAGTAGGAGAGTCCGCCGTCCGTACCTAACAATAATAAAGGCAGGATAAACATTAAGGAAATTAAATCTTTGCTAGTAAAGGTTTAACAGTAGTGGTAAGTGATTCACCCGTCTGTGCTGTGACCTTGTCTGGTAACATGCGGCCCAATATTTATGGAGAGGGAGCGGGAGCACGTGTTTGCGGGATTGAATCTGCCAACCTCATTATGATTGGTTTATTCTGTTTCCTACCCAGCAACCAGAAAGATTGAAGGCTGGCCGCTGCTAGGCAAGAAAGCCTGCGGTAAAAGGCTGCAACCATGGACCCCTGGGGATAGTCTCCTTTGACCGATAAACATCGCAAGTTGATGGGGGCCTGGGGGTGGGGGGTTAGACCAGGAATCGGGAGGGAGGGAGGGGGCCAGGAGATATCATGGGTTTGAAGGGCGGGGTGGTCGGCCAATCGCGGCAGAAGGTTTGCTTGAGGGGCTGGAGGAAACACTACTGCTCCTCCTGGCCCACAAGCAGTGCTGGAAAAGCATTTGCCTGCATTGATCTGGCATCTCCAGCCTCAGCTGCCGAGTTTCCGAAACCTGGCCCGCAGCTATTAAATCCAAACGGTTGTCATAATCGCAGAAATGGAGCCTCATTAACATATGCGGGTTACTCGTATGCCCCCAAATCTGCCACGGTTAAACTGGGAAGTAGGCGCGTTCGCGGTAGGTTGGGGTCGGGTTTTGCATGTTTGCCAATTTAACCCCAGACCCTCTCCTGCACGTCGTGTGCGGAGGGGTTTTAAAATTCCCCCCCATGTTTAAGGTTTGGAGTGTGTTCAGTTCAGTGTTTAATTGGTATTGTACAGGATCTTTATAGCTCACAGAGCTATAAACACCAGCTATCAGCAAACTATGAGCCACCACTGAATAGTCACAGGGCCTTTATTACAATTTTCCCACCTCCTTTCCTAAAGGAACTGACTCCTTCCTTGGATACAGTTTCCCATGGAAGCCTAAAAGTGATTGTCAATGGATTTGTATCTACTTGGAGAACAGTTATCAGTGGTGTCCCACAAGGTACAGTTAAGATCTTTGCTATTTACTATTTTCATTGATGATCTAGATGTAGGTGTTGGGGGTATGATTCACAAATTTGTGAATGATACCAAGGTATGTGCAAGAGTTAGGATTGTAGGGGATGCTCAGGTACTGCAAGTAGGTCTTGATGTGTTGGGAGATTAAGTCTGTGTATGGCAAATTATGTTTAACTTAAGAAAAGCATATGGGCTAGAAATTCGTGGGGCGCTAATGTTTGAAATCTTGAAAAATTAAGGCCAGGTGCTAATGATTCTGAGCTTCCACTAAATAGGCTGTTGGCACTCCAGGAAAGAACTGGACCACTAAATTAAGCACTAATAGCCTCAGTAGGGCACTACAGGGCCTCTACCAGCAGAGCAATAATGAATTTCAGGTGTAATGCCAACAGGAATGATCCTTCACACTGGTTCCTTCCAGCTCTTAAAGGGGAGGTTCCGTCATTGTGCAGATCCTCATTATCAACATTGCTGGCTCTGAAGGTGACCTGCAAACAACTCAATCCCCTGATCGTAATGGCTGATCCTACTCCCAGGGGGGAGAGCTCACCCTTTCACCGACCAGGCATTGGTTGCGAGAGTGGAACAAAGCAGTGCTGTTCCTGGCCACTGGAAGGAGGCCATTGCCCCAGATCTTCAGGGCAATGTGGAGGGAAGTGGCCTAGGAGGTCTCGGCCAGTAATGTGGTCATCCGGAGCCTGACACAGTGCCGGAAGAAATTCAACAACCTCATTCAAGTGGTCAGGGTGAGTAAATGCTTCAACAGGTCCTACAAACAGGCTTCTGAACCTCAGTCTATACACACGGCACAAACCACCATACCCCAACCACTCACCCACCAAGCATCTGTACCTACTCAAACTCACATCCACATCTCACGCCTTGCCTACAATTACAGCTATTCAACTATGGCACGCATATCTCCCAAACACATAGCTGGTTTCTGATTCACATTTTTGTTGCAGGCCAAGTGGCTACACAATAGGAAGGGGCAGCAGAAAATAGGCGGGGGTGATGAGCAGCACCAGCAGCTTACAGACTTTGAAGAGCGAGTGCTGCGACTCATTGGGCATCAACTCATTGGGTCTTGGGGGCAACAACGATATCTTCATCCACTTTCCTTCTCTCATCTCACTACCCCCTCACACCACAAGCCTTTCTCACATACCAGCTCCTGATACTGTCTTCTTTCCTTGCTCCATTCCAGCCCCACTACCCTCACCTTACTGCAAGTCCTGTGCCTTTATGCTTTCAGGAACCAGATGACCAGCCTGTTCCTGAGCCTCCCACTGAGAGTGAGGAAGGAGAAGCAAAGCACTGCATCACTGCATCTCCCATCCACAGGCACCACTTCAGATACTGGCACTACCAGATCTTTAGCAGAGGGGTCTGCACTGAGTGATGCACCGGAGATGAACGGGCTGCAGCAAGGCCAGGGGGAAAGGGTAGCTCGGAAGCCAGCTCCCTGAAGGGCGACTTTACACCCAGGTTCTGCTGCACAGAACTCAGATGAGAACCTTGATGGGAAGGCGTTTACAAGGGTGGTGGCCATGCACTCGGAGGTGCAATGGTAAGGGTGCCCGAGAGCCCCTTGGTAATGTTAAGGAGCGTGGAGGGGTCCACCTCCAATATTGCACAGAGCTCTGCGCTCTTCATGGAGCCCATCAGTTCCACTCTGCAGAGGATGGTGGATCCCAGAGAGACCGTGTGGATCCAGACCTCATGACGCGTGTCATGGGCGATGTGGCAGCTTCCATTGCAGCACAGGTGGAAGCCACGCAACGTCTTAGTGCTGTCATGCAGTCTATGGTTGGTGGTATCGAGTCTCAAGAGTGCTCTCATACAGTCTCAGCTGGATGCCACCCAAGCTCCGTGCTGCCATTGTCGCTGGGTCCACCACAGTCCACCAGGGATCTCACGGTGTCATAGCAGGCCACCAATCTGTGGCCCAGCAGATTAGTAGGGGTGTTGAGAACATAAGAAATAGGAGCAGGAGTAGGCCATACGGCCCCTCGAGCCTGCACCGCCATTCAATAAGATCATGGCTGATCTGATCTTGGCCTCAACTCCACTTTCCTGCCTGTTCCCCATAATCCTTGACTCCCCTATAGTTGAAAAATCTGTCTATCTCTGCCTTGAATATATTCAATGACTCAGCTTCCACAGCTCTCTGGGGTAGAGAATTCCAAAGATTCACAACCCTCTTGAGAGAAGAAATTCCTCCTCATCTCCGTCTTATATGGGCTACTTCTTATTCTGAAACTATGCTCCCTGAGGTGTTGCCCCGGGAGAGTGGCAGCTGGATGCCTACTGAACTCTCTCAGGATGACAGCATTCCTGATCCCACCACTGCCACTCTGCCATTGCACTTGTCGTTGCCTGTCACCCAGCCAGCCCAGACTGCCGTCGCCCATCCTGAGGTGGCACAGTGTACAGCCGGGCCTTCCAGGCCCAGAGCTGGTCGTGGGTGTCCTGCAAAGCCATTTGTCGTCTCTGGCACCGACACTCAGCAGCTTTCCACCAGCCCTGCCGGAGCCACTGGGGAGACACTACATAGGAGCAGTAGATTAGGAAAAGGCACTGTAAAGAGAAAAAGTAAGGGTTTGCAAAAAGGTGATTAGTTAATATTGATGTATATATGTGGTTATTGAATATGGCAAATTTGGTAGTGAGTCTTATTCCCGATCACACCTCAAAGCTGAAATAAGATATTGATAAAATGATGGGGACGTGCTGAGCAACCAGAAAGTGACCTCGAATTCATTGGAACCGAAGTCTGATGAGGTGGTCACGGACTGCCCTTACACAAGGCTGAATGAGTGGCTGTCTCCTCCCTCGCTGCTGTTCATGCACCTATGCCTCATCCTCCTCGTCTGCCTCTGCCTCTGCCTCCTCCTGAGGTGGTGCGGCTATGCCTGGTGATGATGGCAGCGCCCTCATGATGGCCAATTTGTGCAGCATGCAGCAGATGACAACGAAAAGGGACACCCGCTCAGCCGAGTACTGAAGGCAACAGAACTGTTGCTTGAGCACTCTGATGGCCTGTTCAGTTATATTCCTGGTGGCAGCACAGCTGTCATTATATGAGTGCTGGGCACGAGAAATTGGGGTTGCAGAGGGGAGTCATGAGGCAGGTGGAGAGAGGATAGCCCTTGTCTCCCAGCTGCGAGCTTTATGTGGTGGCTGGAACAGAGCTGGCACCCCGGTCTGGCACAGGAGGAAGGCATCATGGCTGCTGCCAGGATATCGAGCATTGACAGGCAGAATTTATTGTGTATGGTCGCAGATCAACTGCGCATTAAGTAGCCTATGCAGCTACTGAATACCTCAGGATTGTTACGCGGTGCCCGCAAAGCGATGTGGCTGCAGTCAATGGCGCCCTGCACAATGGGGAAGCCCACTATCCTGGCAAAGCCACATGCACGATCGTGCTGTTTCTCTCTGGTGATGGGGAAGGAAATATAGTCCCTTCTCTTTCTGTAGAGAGCATCTGTGACCTTGCAGATGCAGCAATGCATGGCGAACTGCGATATGTTAGATATGTCTCTTGTTACACATTGGAAGGATCCGCTGGTGTAGAAATTGAGGGCGATGGTGACCTTGACTGCCACTAAGAGAGCCGTGCTCACCTGGTCGGAGGCTGGAGGTCTGGTTGTAGGAGGTGGCAGAGCTCTGTGACCACGTCCTTCAAATACCACTCCTTCACCAGCCATCTGACTGCATACCGCCTCCTCTTCCTGCCATTGTTGACGGCAAGCGCTCAGCAGGTAACGAGAGGGAATTTCTGAACCGGGTGGTAATGAGGTGCTGCACGCTGGATGAGGTCATGATCAACGGAGCGCTAGGGACCGAGGCGGTTAATCTTAGCGTCAGCGCAAAACCCTCAGGGAAGTTCGCTGGTACAATTTTCTATTTTCATTCAGGTTGCTCTTCCACTTTGAGCTCTAGATAACCAGTTGGGAGCTCAACCCCAAAAGAAACAACTCTTAGTATTATCCATCCTGCTTTTTTTACTTATCAGAAAGCCTGCCCAGTACTATGGCTCCTGCCAGCAAACCAGCCATGTAGATAGATTGTGCGATCCGTTTCAGAGACTTATGGTTGCACACTAGGTCCCACTGTCGAAACAAGAATGGAACTGATCGTTATTGAGGATATAGCAACAATATTAATAACTGGATGTTCTGCAAACTTCAGGGCCCTGAAATTGCTGGGGCACCAAAAATAAACGTACAATGTTATTCCCAAAAGGAAACCTAGTTTGGTCTCACTAGAATGCATGGGGATGAGGAATGGGAGCCACACAGAACGAGGTACAAAGATAGATAGTAAAGCAGTTTTGACAGTGAAAATTCAAAAGGAACTTATCAAAAACAACTGAGAAATAAGGTTTCTGGGCCCTTTTAATCAAGTTCCATATTTTCTGCACCACCTAACATTTTGCTCGGTTAATTTTCCCAAAGGTGCTGACTCAAGCTGCAGTACGGTTCCACAGGGCCAACCACCCCTGGCAGTAGCCATTGCATTCACTGGGTAATGCATTTTCCAGCCAAGCCATTGAGGAAATACCTCCACAGTTTATGGTGATTAGAAAGTGAAGTCAACAGCCCTTCTTATCGCAACAACTTTCCAAATGCAGAGTTTTGTTTCAGTTTTTTTTGATCTGCCTGTAGTGGAAGATTGGATGATTACTGCATATGGAGGCTTCTATTCCCCAAGAAAGCAGGTACAGCAGATCTGATAAGTGAAATATGGCTAATATTGGTGCTTCCTTGGTTTCCAGGTGATCTGATTGGCGGTTCCACCATCCACACCTGCCTGGCAATAATTGTGGGAAAGTGCCTTAACAGAGTCTTCACCATCAATTGCCTTCTTTTTAATTAATTCCCTGTATCTAAACGTTGCTGATAAGGCTGGCATCTTTTTTCCATTTCTAGTTTCCCTGAGATGGTGGTAGTGGGCCTTCCTCTTGAACACTTCAGTCCATATACTTTAGAGTGGTTTGATATAACTGAATGATTGCAAGGCCACTTCAGAGTTAACCACATTGGTGTGGAACTGAAGTCACATATAGGCCAGTCCAGGTAAGGTCAGCAGGTTTGCTTTCCTAAAAAACATAAGTGAACCTGTTAGGTTCTTAAATCATGCCCAGGTCAGGCAAAGCATGTAGAGTAAACCTTGTTCTACTCTTCCCCAACATTGTGCTTCAATCTCAACCTTAGCAGAGCACTCCTCCTGTACCAGTGGATTACTTTCCCATTCCCACACTCGTACCCGAATATTTGAACATCCATTTGTAGAACTTCTTTCAGTTCTACAATGCTATTGAAAACTTAAGTAAAATAGACATTCTCAGTCGTACCTCTGCCACTACCGTAGCTTTAAACTTGGAGTTGTCATACGTCCACCCGTCAGAGCACATCTGTGTGTCGTATTCGGTCCTATTTCCCTGCGTCTTGTTGAGATCCAGAAGGTGCCACTGAGGTGAGGAATACTCACGGCATTTCTCCAGCTGTTGCTCCTGATCCAGAGGGATGAAAACCCGGAGAAGCTCCTCTGTCTGCAGTTTGTCTGTAACATTAACATACCTCAAGCCATTTGTTTCCAAACGGATCCTACAATGATGATCGGGTACAACAGCTACAAAGTTCTGAAGCAGGTTGTGGCTAGGCATCAATACAATTGGGAAAAACATCAAAAGTATCTGGATGATTTGGAATTTTCCTGTACTTCCAACAGTCTCCAGGATATCAGCAAAGCCCATGGCTGTGGACTACAGCTGGAGAGATCGTTAATTGCTGGGGTTGTTCACGTACTGTGTATCTTTGGCTGTACTGAACAATAGTACATGGATTAACTGATGCTTCATCTGCTGATAACAGTTACTTTTATACTCTGAAATCCAAACATATGAGCGTTATTGGTCAAAGCTATATATGTAATTAATATTTGAAAGATCACAAGATACGTAAGGATACGTAAGGATCTTTGGCCCATATTAATTTATCCATGTGGAACAACCCTACATTCCTCCCATTGCCATATCTAATCGTTTCTTAAATGATTAATGGGTTTTCACCTTCACCAATCTGCCTTAAATAGAATATTTTGATATCAGTCTCAAGTTACCTTTGACTAGTTTGAACCCGTGCCCCTTTGTCCTACACCTACTGTTTAATTTGAAGCAGTATTTTAGATTATCCTATTCAATACCATTTACTGAGTTACATCATCATAGGCAGTCCTTCGAAGTGAGGATGACTTGCTTCCACTCCAAAAAGGGATGAGTTCACAGGTGTTTCAATGTTCCAGATCCCGAACTAATATTCCAGATATCCCAAACTACATCCTGAAGGGTGGAAAATGCTTGTGCGTGGATTTTTTTAAACGTATGGTGGCCGTTGCACATCAGCCACCACACGAGCTTGACAGAGCTAGGTCTTGGTCCAGTGGCAAGGGTTAACCAAGACGACTGGAGACCAGCTCTGCTGCACGGACCGAGTGCGCGCACATATTGCAATGTGGGCTGGCCCATGCTGCCCCTGGGCCCTTGCCTCCTCGGAGCCCCAAACTCACGCCTTTCCTGGGCCCCGGTCACCTCCATCTACAAACTCTTGCCGCTCCTCCTGCTGTGTCTGCCCGCACTGCAATCAGCGACCTGGCTTTGCAGCCGTCGCCCTCCTGCAGCAGCACGCGCTGCTCCCTGCAGTGGTATACCACCGCACACTGCTCCCTCTAATGGCCCCGGCCTGCTGATGGTCTCGCAGTCCGGGACTGTGCCAATTTCTGTGCTGGGCCACCGCACACTGCTCCCTCTCAACCGGAACTCCTGATGCTGCATCCACTATACATTACTATTCGTTTTCTATCAGACACCGGTCAGAAGCAGCATGAATCTGGTGGCAGTGAATAAGACCTCCTTCCCTATCCCAGGGACAACCTTACTGCAACCTCGACTGAGATCAGAGAACTCAAACTTACTGAGTTACATACCTCTGTAAAATCACCTGCTTTCTATTGTGTTCCTAACACAGATGGGACTGCACACAGGGAGGTTAAAGTAACAGTGACCTCAGTCAGAGTGAGGAACAGGTCTTAGGGGCCAGCTTATATACAGTGCTCCCAAGAGATGCTGGGATCCCTTGGGACTTCAGGGGATGTGCTCCCTGGTGGCGGAACATGGGAGTGCATGCTTTACAGTTACACAACATCACCCCCGCACCCCCCCCCCCACCCCCCTCAAAGTCAAAGTGAAAACTATTTACAAGGCAAGGCGGTCGGGAGCCTTTCTTTCCCTGGTGGACCGCCTCGGTACAAATGTCTATTCTGGTGTGTTGGCTGTGCCCTCGCTGGGCTGGGTGAGCCTGGGCTGTTGGGCGTGATGGGTTCAATTTCCTGGGGTGGTGTCGTTGATCCTTTGGGTATGTGTTGTGGGCTCTCAAAAGGTGGTGTCTGCTGTGAGTTGTTTAGGGCAGTCTGTGAACCGCAGCCTCGTTTGGTCCAGGTGCTTTCTGCAAATTTGTCCATTGTCTAGTTTGACTACAAACACCCTACTCCCTTCTTTAGCTATCACCGTGCCCGCGGTCCATAGTTTAGCACATACACAGGGTCATGCAGATCAATTTCCCGTGACACAGTGGCTCGACCATTGTTTACATTTTGTTGCTGCCGCCTGATCTCTACCTGATCATGCAGGTTGGTGTGAACCAGCGAGAGTCTGGTTTTAAGTGTCCTTTTCATGAGTAGCTCAGCCGGGGGTACCCCTGTGAGCGAGTGGGGTCTCGTGCGGTAGCTGAGCAATACTCGGGACAGGCGGGTTTGGAATGAGCCTTCTGTGACTCGTTTAAGGCTCTGTCTGATTGTTTGTACTGCCCGCTCTGCTTGCCCGTTGGAGGCTGGTTTAAACGCGGCCGAGGTGACATGTTTGATCCCATTGCGAGTCATGAATTCTTTAAATTCGGCACTGGTGAAACATGGCCCGTTGTCACTGACCAGTATGTCAGGCAGGCTGTGGGTGGCAAACATGGCCCTCAGGCTTTCAATGGTGGCGGTGGTGGTGCTTCCCGACATTATTTCACATTCAATCCATTTTGAAAAAGCATCCATCACCACCAGGAGCATTTTACCGAGAAACGGGCCCGCATAGTCGACAATGATTCTTGACCATGGTCTGGAGGGCAGGACCACAAACTTAGTGGTGCCTCTCTAGGCGTGTTGCTCAACTGAGCACACACGCTGCATTGCTGTACACAGGACTCTAAGTCAGAGTCGATACTGAGCCACCACACGTGCGATCTGGCTATCGCTTTCATTACTATACTCGGGTGTGTGCTGTGGAGATCCAAGATGAACGTCTCCTTGCCCTTTTTGGGTAGCACTACGTGGTTACCCCACAACAGGCAGTCTGCCTGAATGGACAGCTCGTCCTTTTGCCGCTGGAATGGCTTGATTAGCTCTTGCATTTCAACGGGGATGCTGGCCCAGCTCCCATGCAGTACACAGTTTTTTAGTAGAGACAGTGGAGGATCTTGGCTGGTCCAAGTCCTAATCTGGCAGGCAGTGACAGGTGATTTATCATTTTCAAATGCTTCCATGACCATCAACAAGTCTGCGGGCTGCCCCATCATCAACAAGTTTGCAGGCTGCGCCATTTCCACCCCCGTGGTGGCCAGTGGTAACCGACTGAGAGCATCTGCACAGTTCTCGGTTCCTGGCCTGTGGCGGATGGTATAGTTATACGCTGATAGCGCAAGTGTCCACCTTTGTATGCGGGCTGAGGCATTAATATTTATCCCCTTGTTTTCAGCGAACAGGGATATGAGGGGCTTGTGATCGGTTTCCAGCTCAAATTTGAGGCCAAACAGGTACTTTTCTTTACCCCGAACACACACGCTAATGCCTCTTTCTCAATCATGCTGTAGGCCCTCTCGGCCTTAGACAAGCTCCTGGAGGCATAGGCGACAGGTTGCAACTTCCCCGCAACGTTAGCTTGTTGCAATACACACCTGACTCCATATGACGGCGCATCACATGCTAGCACAAGTCTTTTACACGGGTTATACAATACAAGCAACTTGTTGGAGCATAAAATGTTTCTGGCTTTCTCAAAATCAATTACTTGTTTTTTTTCCCCATACCCAGTTCTCACCTTTACGCAATAACACATGTAGGGGCTCGAAGAGGGTGCTTAACCCCGGTAGGAAGTTACCAAAATAGTTGAGTCCCAGGAATGACCGCAGCTCCGTGACGTTCTGTGGCCTGGGCGCATTCCTGATAGCCTCTGTCTTGGCATCTGTGGGCCGAATGCCGTCCGCCGTGATCTTTCTCCCAAAAAACTCCACTTCTGTTGCCATAAAGATGCATTTCGACCTCTTCAGCCACAGCCCTACGTGATCCAGTCGCTGGAGGACCTCCTCCAGGTTTTGTAAGTGCTCGACGGTTTCCCGACCCGTGACCAATATGTCATCCTGAAAAACCACCGTGCTTGGTACCGACTTGAGTAGGCTCTCCATGTTTCTCTGGAAGATTGCTGCAGCCGACCTAATTCCAAACGGGCATCTATTGTAGATGAACAGTCCCTTGTGCATGTTGATGCAGTTGAGGCCCTTCAAAGACTCCTCCAGCTCCTGCGTCATATAGACCGAAGTCAGATCGAGCTTGGTGAACGTCTTGCCTCCTGCCAGCGTCGCAAATAGGTCGTCTGCCTTAGGTAGCGGGTATTGGTCCTGTAGCGAGAAACGATTAATAGTTACTTTATAATCGGCGCAAATCCTGACCATGCCATCACTTTTTGAGTACTGGAACAATCGGGCTGGCCCACTCGCTGAATTCCACTAGGGAGATGATGCCCTTGCGTTGCAGCCTGTCCAGCTCGATTTCCATTCCCTCATCATGTGAGGTACCGCTCGCGCCTTGTGGTGAATGGGTCGTGTCTCTCGGACCAAGTGGATCCACACCTTCACCCCAGAAAAGTTTCCAATGCCTGGCTCAAAAAGGAAAGGAAATTTGTTAAGAACCTGGGTACATGAGGCCTCATCGACATGTGATAGCACTCGGATGTCATCCCAGTTCCAGCGGATTTTGCCCAGCCAGCTCCTTCCAAGCAATGTGGGGTCATCGCCCGGGACAATCCAGAGTGGCAGTTCATGCACCGTGCCCTCGTAGGTGACCTTGATCATGACGCTGCCCAGGACAGTGATGAGCTCTTTGGTGTATGTTCTCAGTTTCGTGTGGATGGGGCTCAGGGCTGGTCTGAGTGCCTTGTTGCACCACAATCTCTCAGACATCTTTTTACTCATGATGGATTGGCTAGCGCCAGTGTCTAGTTCCATGGCTATGGGTAAGTCATTCAATTTTACATTTAGCATTATAGGTGGACATTTCATCGAAAATGTGTGCACCCCGTGTATTTCAGCATCTGCCTCCTCTCTCTGAGGCTTGAAATTGGTTTGCTCCACCATGGACCGATCATCCTCTGCCACGTGGTGGTTAGCAGGTTTGCAGAGCTTGCAACACGTCTGCAAGCTCGTTGGAGATGCTCCATTAATCCACAGCTCTTGCAAACATACTCTTTGAAGCGGCATGAATAGGTTGGATGGAAGCCTCCACAACGCCAACAAGGTGTGAATTACCTTGCATTCATCCTTTGTTGGGGACTCTGAGTCATCTGGGTCACCTGAGGCCTGCTGGCAGTTGCAGACTTGTGGTTTCTGCCCTGTACATTTCTGCTCGCAAACACAGTTCCAGTTAATTTATGAACATTGCTAGCACTTGTGTGCTGAGAGATTTGTTTGGTGTTATCACTGGTGGACATAAACGCCTGCGCTATCGCAATAGCCTTACTGAGGGTCAGTGTCTCTACAGTCAAAAGTTTTCATAGGATGGTCTCGTGGCCAATGCCCAGTACAAAAAACTCTCTGAGCATCTGCTCCAGGTAGCCATCATTGTCCTGCAAGTCGCCTTAGCTCGGCGATGGAGCTCGCTACTTCCTGACTTTCAGATCACTGGCACATGTAGAACCGATACCTCGCCATCAGCACGCTCTCCCTCGGGTTAAGATGCTCCCGAACCAGTGTACACAGCTCCTCATACGACTTATCTGTGGGTTTCACCGAAGCCAGAAGACTCTTCAAGAGGCTGTAAGTCGGTGCCCCGCATCCGTGAGGAGGACCGCTCTCCTTTTTGCAGCGCTTCCTTCTCCATCCAGCTCATTGGCTACAAAGTACTGGTCTAGCCGTTCGACATAGGCTTCCCAGTCCTCACCTTCCGAAAACTTTTCCAGGATGCCCACAGTTTGCTACATCTTTGCGTTGGATTCGTTTACTCGTCGCCAGTTATTGTGTTCCTAACACAGATGAGACTGCAGATGGAGGTTAGAGTAACAGTGGCCTCAGTCTTTATTAAGACACTCCAGAGTCAGGAACAGACCTTAGGGGTCTGCTTATATACAGTGCTCCCAAGGGATGCTGGGATCCCTTTGGACTTCAGGGGATACGGAACATGGGAGTACATGCTTTACAGATACACAACACTTTCCAGGCTAAAAAGCTCATGTCTCTGCAGCTTTTCCTCATATCTGAGACCTCCCTGCCCAACACGTGGGACCAGCCTCATGGCTCTTCATTGCACCACCTCCAACGGTTGAAAGTCTTCCTTGTAACTCGGTCACCAGAATTGGACCCAGTGCTCAGGGTGTAGTCTGACCAGGGCACTGTACAGTTTGATCATAATTTTCTCTGCCTTGTATTCTACTGTTTAGACTATGTAATTCAATATTCTATTGGCTTTGTTGATTGCTGTTATGCCTTGGTTGGACATGTTGAGAATACAGTTTATTACTCTTTGGAATTCTCTACCCCAGAGAGCAGTGGGAGTTGAGTCATTAAGTATATTCAAGGCTGAGATAGAAGGATTCTTGAATTATAGGGGAGTCAAGGGTTATGGGGAACAGGAAGGAAAGTGGAGTGGAGGTCAAGATCAGATGCTGTCTCCTTCGATTCCACTGCCGCACCAAGTTTGGTATCATCTGTTTTTCCATTGAATTTCTGAATCCAAGTCATTAATTTAAATTACAAATTGTAGTGGTCCCATCACTGAGCCCTGGGCACCCAACTCAGTATCCCAACCCTTACATTATCCCTTTAATCAATTTCTGTTGTTTTCAACCAATTTGCCATCCTCACCTAGATTTTACCCTGAATCCCAAATGATTTGACATTAATTAGTAATCTTTCGTATGGAACTTTGAATATCGATGTGCACAATGTCATAGGGTTTACTACAGTTGATTTGAATTGTCACTTCCTGAAAGAAATTAAGGAGGTTGATCAGGCAGTCTCTTGTGTCTAAAGCCTTATTGACTACTCGTCACTAAGTTGTTGTTATGTAGATAATACTCAAGTTTATTCCTGATAATCAGTTCCATTATTTTGGTGTTATCATCTTTGTGAGTCCTGCACACAGATGTCTTTCAGGGTTGCTGTGCCCATACCCACCTGTTGATGACCTTTGCAGCCCGTGGGGGGAATTGCCTCATGGGTCATGAAGCTGGCAGACACCTGCCGCCGGGGCGACCCTTAAAGGGAAGACTTTGCTCCGCGGGCCGCCATCTTTTTCTGTCGGCCGACTCTTCTGTCGGCCCGACAATGGCAGCCCTCACCTCGACCGGGCAGCCATCCTGCAGCCCGGCATTCCTTAATTCAAGGGGAGGGGTGTTCTGCCACGGCGGGGCGCTGGGCTCCGAAGCACCGTGCTGGCCTCAGTGTCGCTCTAGTGCCCCGGGAGTACCCTTCATGAACATGGAGTGCCTCCGATAGTACTCCGCCTCCATTGAGGAGCGGAAGGGCTATATTTCGTGGCGTGGGGTCAAAACTTCCGGGCCAGGCGATAAATGTCCTGGCCCTGGAAGGTTACCGCCTCCTAAAGGGCGTGGGGCAATTTCGCCCCCTAAATATTTTAAATGCTTTCAAAAAGGACCTATTAATGCCCTTGTACCAAAAAATAGCCTCTTTGAAGAAGGGCACAATTAATGGAAACTCGCCATGTTCATTCAATCTGGGGCCAGTTTTGTGGCTGGTGCTAGCTACAGCACGATGATTTTAAACCGACGCAAAAGATTGCAGTAACTCAACTTGCGTTGAACATAAGTTGAGCTTATTGTGCTGGTTTGGCTAATTTTGGTGTGTGTGACACAGCACTGCCATCAGTCCTTACAGATAGGCGTGTAATGGTGCATGACTTGGCTGTAGGCGTGGGACCTCGCAAAATTGCCCTTATCTATCTTTTGATACGGAATTTTAGCTGGACTAAAGTTGTCAACTTTACCCTGCTATCTCAATGAGTTTGTTCTGCTTTCATGTGGATGCGTGTGTGACTTTAGCAAATGCACATACTTCTGGCTAGAGCCATTACACATTAATGGCACCAGGAATTGTTTCCTGAAAACTTCTGATTGGCCAAGTGAACAGTAGATAATCAAATTATGGGTCTTTTGAAGGCAGTAGTTATTTTTTTGTATGAATTTAATGATATTACATTGAAATGTACAATAACCAATGAAGGAACATTTTGGCACAGAAAAATAGGTGTACCTCACAGATTTTGCATAATGACTGTTCCCCTTCCTATTTCCGGGACACTAAGGCCAATTGTAGCATCCCTACTAATGTTATGGCTGAGATTAGCTAATTTAGCACAGATCTAAGATTAATCATAGGACCTCCCAGTTCGATGTCATTTAATTCAAAATTGCCTTTTACCAAATGAGCCACTGGGAAGCTTGGTGACCACAAATAATATTTGTTTACATTCATACATAAATGATGAAAACTGGATTCAGACCATCTAAACATATTTTGTGCTTTTTTTTTCAGATTTGTGTTATTACCTCCGTAATCTAGGGGCCGAACTTGGTGGACTTTCCGCCCGCTGCCGCCAAGTTTTCTGGGCGGTTTCCCCTCCGAGCGAGTTTGGTGGAGGCCTCCCGCCGGCGGGGAGGGAAGACCGCTGGGGACCACCCGTTGGCGTGCAACGCGCATAAGTGTCCTCCTGCCCGCCGAGCTGCCGGTTTGGTCCGGGTGGGAGTCCGTTGCAGAAGGTGAAAAGACTGCCGCGTGTAGGCAGGTCTAACCTCAACGGTAAGTATGAAGACCTGTTTAAAAAAAAGGTTAGTACACTCCGTTTCTTTATTATTTTTCCAGCGATTCAGGTGGATGGGGTCCCCTGAAGGTTTTCTAGTAGTTTTTTTTCTTGGAAATGTTTATTTTTATCTGCTCCCCCCTCTCTGGGCCCAACTCAATCCTCAGCAGTACTTTGCCGAGGATTGCATTTGCCACCGAGAATGGGAGCTCCCACCCACTGCCGCCCATATTCAGGGCATAAGTCACTTTTTTGCCGCTGAGCGGTCTTTCCAGGACTTTTTCGTGAATTTTCCTCCCAAAGTATCGTCAGGATACTTTGGGAGGAAAATGGGCGGCACTTGGGCAAATCTTAGCTTCCACCAAGTTTGGGGCCCTAATGTTTAGAAATCTCCCAGGTTAAGAATGTGTTATTGAATGGCCCATGAAAATTTGTGAAAAGTTACAGAATGCCTGTCATCATGTAGCCATCCAGAGGCTGATGGTATGTTGAGAGTGAGTTGTGTTTGATTAAACAGTCTGTTTCATCAGTGATACGTGTGTTTCCTGCAGTGCAATCTCATCCCTCTTTTGCTCCTTTTCTTTTTCAGCGCCTTGTTTTGCTCTGGAAAGAAATGAATCACAAAACAAACACAGCGTTTAGAAAGTATTCCAAGTTTATTGTGAACCTCCCAATTTTTCCCCCCCACCACTCCTGAAAGTACTTTGCAAATGGTTGTTTCCATGGTAGCAAGATACAAGAAGTCACAAACTTGTGATAATCACAAAAATAATTCATGGGGAGGTTAGGAAAATGTTTTTTTACAGAACTTGGAGAGAATGGAGAATTCTCTGCCAAAGACTCGTTGAAAAGGAATTCGAGTTTGCTTGAAAAAAAGAGGAATATTAAAAGATTTTGGGAGCAAGCTGGAGACTAGGATTATACTAGGTGGGTCATGTGGAGAAGAACACCAGCATAGACTTGATGGATCAAATCTCATGCTGAAATTTGCCAGAATTCTGAGTGGCTATAATTTTATGTGGAAACAGGTTATCATTACATGCTTTCCTTACCTGATGTGTACACACACACACACACACACACTGGATTTTCCCCCTTCTCCCAAACTGGGTATGCTGAGGTCAGTTGTGGCATTCCCTACTGCTAATCTAGCTGAGTTTAACTGTTTTAGTAGAACCCGTAAACTGAGTCTGGGACCTTCCTGGGCTTACTCGCTGAGTCGTTCACTGCATTCTATAACCGAGGGTCTAGTGAGGATTCCACAGTATCTTTCTGTGTGGGTTAGAGATGCAGGGAGTGAATTTCCTCAGAGGTTCTGCTGCTCATCTGCTGTAACTGCAGTGGAAGAGTCACGGAAACCCAGTAAAAATGGTGATTCTGAGCTGGTTCTTCAAAATCTCCCATGTCTAGACTTCAGTCACTCCATTACATCCTTTCTTGTGTTTTATATACTACTATGGTTATTAATTAATTCTTTAGTTCTTTGCAAATTTCACACCTTCTCCCTGCACCATAACTGTTAGAATCAACGTTTATACAGATTCCTGCTCAACCTGTATCTTGCTCAAGTGCCACTCCCAAGAGTGAACCAGCTTTCAGCCCCACAGAGTGATTGGATGTGGGCTGCACCCTGTAATTCCTCATAGATTCTGTTCCATGCTGCTCTGGCAAATTGCTTGCTCCACCCTCTGTAAACTTGAGCTCATCCAAAACCCTGCTGCCCGTATCCTAATTCACACCAAGTCCTGTTCACCCATCATTTACATGCTCGCTGTCCTACATGGTCTCCTGGTCTGGCAAGTCCTCAATTTTAAAATTGTCATCTGTGCTAAATTCTCCTCCAGCCCTATAACCCTCCCAAGATCTCTGCGTTCCTCCAATTCTGGCCTCTTGCACATTTCCAATTTTTATTGCTCTACCATTGCCTTCAGCTGCCTGGGGCCCAAGCTCTGCAATTCCCTCCCTAAACTTCTCTGCCTCATTACCTTTCTTTCCTCCTTTTAAGGCATTCTTTAAAACCTACCTCTTTGACCAAGCTTTTGATCACCTGTCCTAATATCACTTTATGTGGCTCGGTGTCAAATTTTGCCTCATAACACTCCAGTGAATTGCCTTTTGGATGTTTTTACTACATTAAAGGCGCTATATAAATGCAAATTGTTGGAGGAGACCAGGCAACACCTCACAGAAAGGATAAGATAAAACTGTTGAGCCAATAACTTTATTTTAATCGGGAAAATTGGATAGCACTGCTTCCTAATAGTATTCCTGTCATGTATTCAATTATCATTGTGACCCATGTATAAGCTGACCTAAGTTGTACATCTTGAGAACATTGACCACAAGGGGCGAACTTGTGGGAGACACTCCTAACATCGACTTTCAGGTATAAAAGGGGAAGCTCCACCCACCTTCTTCAATTGAGGTCTTGGTAATAAAGGTAACTGGTCACAGAGTAACCTTCTCTCAAGTATGTGTGCATTTATACTGTGTAGTAAGGACATATCATTGGCAACGAGAAACTGGGATTTAAACCACGCAAGCATGGCCACTGGTAGCACAGAAGAGAGGTGTGTTGGTGATGATTGGGACGGCTTTATTGAGAGACTACAGCAAAGTTTTGTCACTAAGGAATGGTTGGGACAGGATTCGGCCGACAAACGCAGGGCTCATCTCCTGACGGTTTGTGGATCCAGGACGTACTCCCTGATGAAGGACCTTCTAGCGCCAGAGAAGCTGGCGGACAAGACGTTCGAAGAGCTCAGTAAGTTGATCAGGGAACACCTTAAATCGGCGAGCAGTATGCACATGGCGAGACACCGGTTTTACACGCACCGGCGGCGAGAAGGGCAAAGCGTTCCAGACTTCGTGGCAGATCTCCGGCGACTGGCGAGCCTATAAGTTCCCAGATGCACGCAGAATGGAGATGCTGCGAGACTTTTTTATTGAGGGCATCGGGCACGCTGGGGTTTTCAGGAAACTGATTGAGACCAAAGACTTGACCTTAGAAGCGGTGGCTCTGATAGCCCAGACATTTATCTCAGGGGAGGAAGAGACCAGAATGATGTATGACAAAAATCTTGGCTCAAGTGCGGCAATCGACCAGGGAGTCAACATTGTTAACGTGGCACACAGTTCTCTCGGCAGACAAGAGCAATCGGATATGCCCCAGCATGTAGTCGAACCCAAAGGGGGAATTCAACAGAGACAATGGCTAGCTGAACGGCAATTTATGCCATCGCAATGGACAATGCGGCCAGTAATGGGGCCATCAACACCTGTTAATGTTGCGTTTAAGGACAGTTACAGAGACAGTCAGAGACGATCGACTGGTAATGGACCTTTTGTTTCCAACAATGGGGCCTCCAGCTCATGCTGGAGGTGTGGAGGCAAACACCCAGCCAGAGCTTGAAGGTATCAGCAATATACCTAGAGAAACTGCAACATCAGCGGTCACTTGGCGCATATGTGCAGGAAGCCTGCAGCCAGGTTGATGTACGAGGAGGATGGACCCAATGTAAGCCCTACGAGGCCAAATGAATACTGGTGGAAATCGCTGGAAGCTGAACATAAGAACATAAGAATTAGGAACAGGAGTAGGCCATCTAGCCCCTCGAGCCTGCTCCGCCATTCAATAAGATCATGGCTGATCTGGTCGTGGACTCGGCTCCACTTACCCGCCCTCTCCCCGTAACCCTTAATTCCCTTATTGCTTAAAAATCTATCTGTCTTTGACTTGAAAACATTCAATGAGCTAGCCTCAACTGCTTCCTTGGGCAGAGAATTTCACAGATTCACAACCCTCTGGGAGAAGAAATTCTTTCTCAACTCGGTTTTAAATTGGCTCCTCCGTATTTTGAGGCTGTGCCCCCTAGTTCTAGACTCCCCTACCAGTGGAAACAACCTCTCTGCCTCTATCTTGTCTATCCCTTTCATGATTTTAAATGTTTCTATAAGATCACCCCTCATCCTTCTGAACTCCAACGAGTAAAGACCCAGTCTATTCAATCTATCATCATAAGGTAACCCCCTCATTTCTGGAATCAGCCTAGTGAATCGTCTCTGTACCCCTTCCAAAGCTAGTATATCCTTCCTTAAGTAAGGTGACCAAAACTGCACGCAGTACTCCAGGTGCGGCCTTACCAATACCTTATACAGTTGCAGCAACACCTCCCTGCTTTTGTACTCCATCCCTCTCGCAATGAAGGCCAACATTCCATTCGCCTTCCTGATTACCTGCTGCACCTGCAAACTAACCTTTTGGGATTCATGCACAAGGACCCCCAGCGAGTTCATGTGGAGCACATATACAGTTCATATACCAGGACGCCACCGATAATGATGAAAGTGCTCCTCAATGGCATTCCAATATTAATGGAGCTAGACACGGGGGCCAGCCAGTCCCTGATGAGTATCAAACAGTTCGAAAGGTTGTGGGTGTCCAAGGCCAGGAGGCCAAAATTATTGCCGATTAACGCACAGCTAAGAACATATACAAAGGAGATCATTCCGGTGCTAGGCAGCGCCACGGTAGTCGTGACCCACAAAGATTCGGAGAACAGGTTGCCACTCTGGATTGTCCCGGGGGATGGTCCCGCACTTCTGGGAAGGAGTTGGCTTGCTGTCATGAACTGGAAATGGGGTGATGTCAATTCAATTTCTTCTGTGGAGCGAGTATCATGCTCACAAATTTGACTCATTACTTCAACCCAGAATCGACACTTTCATGGGGGCGAAGGTAGTGATTCACATAAACCCGGACGCCAGGCCAGTACACCACAAGGCCAGAGCGGTGCAGCACATGATGCGGGAAATGATAGAATGCGAATTGGACCGCCTGCTGAGGGAAGGCATCATCTCGCCAGTCTAATTCAGTGACTGGGCGAGCCCGATTGTGCCGGTGCTCAAGGCGGATGGGTCGGTCAGGATATGTGGCGATTACAAGGCCAGCATCAATCGGGTGTCACTCCAAGACCAGTACCCGCTACCGAGAGCGGAGGACCTCTGTGCGACGCTATCCAGTGGCAAACTTTTTTCAAAATTGGACCTGACCTCAGCTTACATGACTCAGGAGCTGGCGATTGAGTCGAAGAAGCTGACCACCATCATGACACACAAGGGGTTGTTTGAGTATAACAGATGTCCGTTCAGGATTCGTTCGGCCGTCGTGATCTTTCAGCAAAATATGGAAAGCCTCCTCAAGGACGGTGGTTTTTCAAGACGACATCTTCATCACGGGTCGCGATACTGAAGAACACCTCCACAACCTTGAGGAGGTGCTACGCAGACTGGACCGGGTAGGGCTGTGACTGAAAAAGGCGAAGTGCGTCTTCTTAGCTCCAGAGGTAGAATTCCTGGGGAGGAGGGTAGCAGCAGACGGGATCAGCCCTACTGCATCCAAAACGGAAGCAATCCAGAGAGCACCCAGACCCCGTAACACGACGGAGCTGCGTTCGTTACTGGGGCTCCTGAACTATTTTGGTAACTTTCTTCCCAAATTGAGCATGCTGTTAGAGCCGCTACACGTGCTCCTACGCAAAGGTCGCGATTGGGTCTGGGGGGACAGCCAGGAAAGGGCTTTTGATAGAGCATGCAATTTGTTATGCCCCAACAAACTTAATGTTATATGACCCGTGTAAGAAACTTGTTTTAACGTGCGATGCGTCGTCCTATGGGGTCGGGTGTGTGTTGCAGCATGTGAATGCCAATGGTCAGTTACAGCCGGTAGCTTATGCCTCCAGAAGTCTGTCCCAGGCAGAAAGGGGCTACGGGATGGTAGAAAAGGAAGCACTAGCATGTGTATATGCAGTAAAAAAAATGCACCAGTACCTGTTTGGCAGGAAATTTGAGCTGGAGACAGATCACAAATCCCTAACGTCCCTTTTGGCCGACAACAAGGCCATAAATGCGAATGCATTGGCCCACATACAGAGGTGAACACTCACGTTAGCCGCCTATGACTGCACAATTCGGCACAGACTGGGCACTGAAAACTGCGCCGATGCACTCGGCAGGCTCCCACTAGCCACCACTGAGGGGGGAATTGAGCATGATGCTGCGATGGTCATGGCTGTTGAAGCTTTCGAAAGCGAAGGCTCACCTGTGACAGCTGTCATATCAAAGTAGACACTGAGATTGATCTGAACCTTCCTCGACCCAAATGGGCCACCTATGGCGTCATAATTTCTATCCCTTTGGGACTTGGTCGGTTTGACTGGAGATGTTCTAGAATGAATATTATGAGTATTATGAAATTTGGGTCGAGGAAGGTTGAGACCAATCTCAGTGTCTACAGTTGGCCCTCCAAAGGGCATAGAGGTTGCTTCATACCGAAAATAAAAAGTAGGGCGGATCGATAAATCTTGAGACAATTAAGAACTGTGTGTAATTAAAGGGAACTAGGGTGGCATGCTTTCTGATGCGAATAGAACTATTAGTGCCTAAGCCAACCAAATGCCAGGTTTGATCAATAATAGGGGTTTTAGTCACGTTCCGTTCCACAAACCGTACACTATATGTAATTATATAGCGGGTTGTAAAGTTCTTACCAGCCCTAGTTAAACTTTATTGACATCAGTGTTATGAGGATTAAAAATATTATGATATGGAATAATTGATCTTAAAAAAATGGGGGGCTAATCATAATATGTTATGAAATAGCTGGCCTTAGAGAAATGTGGGTTAATCATAGTATGTTCTATATAGGGGAATATAGGTTAATGAGTATTAAGCATAGGATATGTAATGAAGATGGGGTAATTCTATTAATGGTGATTATACATAGGGGTAGTATGTGGTATATTAGGGTATGTGGGCTATATCACAGACAATCTAATGAAAAGGATGCTCAAAACCAGGTTATCCCTTATACACCCTACTATGAAAGAAATTGTTGCGAGCAGGCGTCAGTCACAATGTGACTACCATGACAGGAATGCGAGGGCTCAATGTATTGATGTCAATTACCCTGTTTTTCTCCTTAATTACGCTGCAGGGCCCAAATGGCTTGCAGGCACTGTGATTGCCAAAGAGGGGAATAGGGTTTTGGTAGTTAAACTTACCAATGGACAAATCTGCTGCAAACACGTGGATCAAATTAAAAGGAGGTTCAGCAACCCAAGAAGAAGCAGAGGAAGAACATGACATCGAGTTTACTCCATCACAGGTGACCGAACACCGGAACCAAGTGGAGGAGAGCCCGGTCACTGTGGGCAGTCCGGACAGGCCTGAGGCACCGCAAACAGCAGACACTCAGGCCAGCGCCCAACAACCGGAGCCCCAACTCAGGCGCTCTACAAGGGAGCGTAAACCACCAGAGAGACTTAACCTGTGATCCCAATAAGACTTTGGGGGGGGGGGGGGTGATGTCATGTATTCAACTATCATTGTAACCCAAGTATAAGCTGACCTAAGTTGTACATCTTGAGAACATTGACCACAAGGGGGTGAACTTGTGGGAGACACTCCTAACCTGGACTTTCAGGTATAAAAGGGGAAGCTCCACCCACCTTCATCACTTGAGGTCTTGGTAATAAAAGTAACTGGTCACAGAGTGACCTTCTCTCAAATATGGGCCTTGTGTGCATTTATACTATATTGTAAGGACATATCAATTCCTTTGCATTATTTTGCTGGAAAAGGCCATGGGAACAGCACTAAATCCCAGGCATATTTACAGTTGGCGATATAATGAATGGAGATGCAGAGACAACTCTGGAAAGAAAAGGTGGGCTGCAATGGCCTCTAGAGTGTGTTATGAGTATCAGTGCAATAGGCCCAGGCCTAAGAGTTCATTTCATGTAATAAAATGAGGTCCTTGCTGTCATTTTAAAGCACAGAAGGTTAAGAGGAGATTTGATAGAGATGTCTAGTGAGAAGGAGGAACTGAAGAATATCCTTATTAGGCGGGAAATTGATGGGATTGAAGGCCGATAAATCCCCAGGGCCTGATAGTCTGCATCCCAGAGTACTTAAGGAAGTTGCCCTAGAAATAGTGGATGCATTGGTGATCATTTTCCAACAGTCGATCGACTCTGGATCAGTTCCTATGGACTTGAGGGTAGCTAATGTAACACCACTTTTTAAAAAGGGAGGGAGAGAGAAAGCGGGTAATTATAGACTGGTTAGCCTGACATCAGTAGTGGGGAAAATGTTGGAATCAATTATTAAGGATGAAATAGCAGTGCATTTGGAAAGCAGTGACAAGATCGGTCCAAGTCAGCATGGATTTATGAAGGGGAAATCATGCTTGACAAATCTTCTGGAATTTTTTGAGGATGTAACTAGTAGAGTGGACAAGGGAGAACCAGTGGATGTGGTGTATTTGGACTTTCAAAATGCTTTTGACAAGGTCCCACACAAGAGATTGGTGTGCAAAATTAAAGCACATAGTATTGGGGGTAATAAACTGACGTGGATAGAGAACTGGTTGGCAGACAGGAAGCAGAGAGTCAGGATAAACGGGTCCTTTTCAGAATGGCAGGCAGTGACTAGTGGAGTGCCGCAGGGCTCAGTGCTGGGACCCCAGCTCTTTACAATATACATCAACGATTTTGATGAAGGAATTGAGTGTAATATCTCCAAGTTTGCAGATGACACTAAATTGGGTGGCGGTGTGAGCTGTGAGGGGGATGCTAGGAGGCTGCAGGGTGACTTGGACAGGTTAGGTGAGTGGGCAAATGCATGGCAGATGTAGTATAATGTGGATAAATGTGAGGTTATCCACTTTGGGGGCAAAAACGCGAAGACAGAATATTATCTGAATGGCGGCAGATTAGGAAAAGGGGAGGTGCAACGAGACCTGGGTGTCATGGTTCATCAGTCATTGAAAGTTGGCATGCAGGTACAGCAGGCGGTGAAGAAGGCAAGTGGTATGTTGGCCTTCATAGCGAGGGGATTTGAGTATAGGAGCAGGGAGGTTTTACTGCAGTTGTACAGGGCCTTGGTGAGGCCTCACCTGGAATATTGTGTTCAGTTTTGGTCTCCTAATCTGAGGAAGGACATTCTTGCTATTGAGGGAGTGCAGCGAAGGTTCACCAGACTGATTCCTGGGATGGCTGGACTGACATATGAGGAGAGACTGGATCAACTGGGCCTTTATACATTGAAGTTTAGAAGGATGAGAGGGGATCTCATAGAAACATATAAGATTCTGACGGGACGGGACAGGTTAGATGCGGGTAGAATGTTCCTGATGTTGGGGAAGTCCAGAACCAGGGGACACAGTCTTGGGTAGGCCATTTAGAACTGAGATGAGGAGAAACTTCTTCACTCACAGAGTTGTTAACCTTTGGAATTCCCTGCCGCAGAGTTGTTGTTGGTGCCAGTTCATTGGATATATTCAAGAGGGAGTTAGATATGGCCCTTGGGATCAAGCGGTATGGAGAGAAAGCAGGAAAGGGTACTGAGGGAATGATCAGCCATGACCTTATTGAATGGTGGTGCAGGCTCGAAGGGCCGAATGGCCTACTCCTGCACCTATTTTCTATGTTTCTATGTTTAAAATTATGAATGGTTTCGATAGAGTAAATAAAGAGAAACTGTTTCCAGTGGCAGAAGGGTCGGTAACTTGAGGACACAGTTAAGGTGATTGGCAAAATAACCAGAGGCGAGATGAGGAAACATTTTTTTACACAGCGAGTTGTTGTGATCTGGAATGCACTGGAGGAAGCAGATTCAATAGTAACATTCAAAAGAGAATTGGGTAAATACTTGAAAGGAAAAAAAATTACAGGGCTATGGGGAAAGAGCAGGGGAATGGGATTAATTGGATCACTCTACCATAGAGCAGGCACAGGCATGATGACCAAATGGCATCCGACTGTGCTGTCACATTCTATGATTTCATTCTATGATTTTTAATTTGTGCCCCGAATCAGTGTGAATTTTTGACATTACAAACCTGTTTTCTACTTCTTCAATGGTGTCTGGTAAAGGAACGTTCAATGTTTCTGGTAGGAAAAAGGCAACAACTCCAGATATTATTGCCGTTCCACCATATATAGACATCGGTAGAAATGGTATATAGTCCCCGGTCAGCCTTATAATAGGTGCTACCATGGCTCCCACCCGGGCCATTGTACTCACAAGTCCCATTCCCGTCTGCCTGTGTGGGATGCACAAAGATATAAAGAGAGAAGGAAGCTGATTATAAAACATTTCACCTTTTAACTTTTTTTCCCCCAACATCCTTCCCCTCCACCCTCATGAAGATGTTAACTCTTGCTGGGTATGGATCAACATCCTTCATTGTAGTGCCCTGACTGCCTTAAGTGGAGGAAGTGCATCCGGGAGGGCGCTGAGCACCTTGAGTCTCATTGCCGAGAGCGTGCAGAAACCAAGCGCAGGCAGCAGAAAGAGCGTGCGGCAAACCAGTCCCGCCCTTTCCCTCAACGACTATCTGTCCCACCTGTGACAGAGTCTGTGGCTCTCGTATTGGACTGTTCAGCCGCCAAAGAACTCACTTCAGGAGTGGAAGCAAGTCTTCCTCGATTTCGAGGGGCTGCCTATGATGATGATGATGATACAGCCTATGCCTCTGGCTGTAATTTCCTGGAACACCCACAGCATAATACCCTGACACATCTCACACTCCTCACTAATACAAATATACTCTACACCATTCGTTGCACTACCAACATAGCTCATAATCTTGATTATAACATTCTGATGTAGCCAATATCCTTCACTATAATGCTCTCTGCTATAAACCATGCTTGCCCTCTGTTACACGCTTGACATACCCCACATTATTACATTGCTGCCACTGTAATACTCTTTGTGGTTGTCAGCTTAGCTTGATTGGTTGCAGTCTTGTCTCCGAGTCAACTTCAACTCCAGGACTTGAGCACATAATCTGGAATGACACTTGAATACAGTATGAGGAAGTGCTGCCTCTATCATATGAGATGTTAAACCAAAGCCCTGTCTACCTGTTCAGGTGAATGTTAAAGATGCTCTGGCCCTATTTGAAGAAAAGCAGGGAGACCCCTGTGTCCGAGGCAAAATTCTCAACCAACACTACCAAAAACAGATTAACTGGCAATTCATCTTAAATACTGTTTATGGAACCTTGCTAAGTGCAACATGGCTGCCATGTTTGCCTGGATAACACCAGTGACTGTAATTCAAAGTAATCCATTATATATGAAGTGCTATAGATGTCCTGAGAGATGTGACAAGTTGCTACATAAATGTTCCCAATGTTGGGGAAGTCCAGAACCAGGGGACACAGTCTAAGGATAAGGGGTAAGCCATTTAGGACCGAGATGAGGAGGAATTTCTTCACCCAGAGAGTGGTGAACCTGTGGAATTCTCTACCACAGAAAGTTGTTGAGGCCAATTCACTAAATATATTCAAAAAGGAGTTAGATGTAGTCCTTACTACTAGGGGGATCAAGGGGTATGATGAGAAAGCAGGAATGGGGTACTGAAGTTGCATGTTCAGCCATGAACTCATTGAATGGCGGTGCAGGCTAGAAGGGCCGAATGGCCTACTCCTGCACCTATTGTCTATGTTTCTATGCAAGTTCTTTCTTTAATCTAGCCAATCTCTGTTATTAGGAATGTTGTTTCTGGCCCTCACTAACAGACTACCTTCTCAAACCCTGCACCAAGTTCATGGTCTACAGAGCAGTGGTGATAACCGGCCTCCTATATGGCTCAGCGACATGGACTATGTACAGCAGGCACCTCAAAGCACTGGAGAAGTACCACCAATGCTGCCTCCGCAAGATCCTGCAAATCCATTGGCGCACCAACGTCAGTGTCCTCGCTCAGGCCAATATCCCCAGCATCGAAGCACTGACCACACTCGATCAGCTCCGCTGGACGGGCCACATTGCCCGCATGCCTCCCAAAACAAGCGCTCTACCCGGAACTCCGACACGGCAAGCGAGCTCCACGTGGGCAGAGGAAACGCTTGAAGGACACCCTCAAAGCCTCCTTGAAAAAATGTAACATCCCCACCGACACCTGGGAATCCCTGGCCTAAAACCGCCCAAAGTGGAGGAAAAGCATCCAAGGAAGGCATTGAGCACCTTGAGTCTCTTCGCTGAGAGCAAGCTGAAGCCAAGCGTCGCCAGTGGAAGGAGCGTGCGGCAACCCAGGCCCCCCACCCACCGTCGCCCCACCTGTGACAGAGACTGTAGGTCCCTCATCGGACTCATCAGTTACCTGAGAACTCATTTCTAGTGTGGAAGCAAGTCATCCTTGACTCCGAGGACTGCCTATGATGATGATGACCTTCTTTATAATTTGGCCTCCCTGTAACAGAGCTTTATGTATCACTTGAAAATCTGCAATAGAGGATTAAGTGGTGTAGTATTCTTAATACTAGGCATGTTTACTGATGGTTATGTTCCTGATTAATTTTTCCTAAATTTCTACCCTGCTCTTGAAGGCACTAAGGCCGGAATTTTTATGGCGTCCGTGTGGGCACAGTTGGAGGCAGGTCCAGAGGGAAATTTGAGATCATTAAGAGGTATTTGTCAGACCCTTAAGTGTCTTTTTAACCCGACCGTTCAAATTTCCCTGGATGAGCACACGAATCACACAACTTGGGAACCACGCCTGTGAACCTGAGGCGGAAGTTGAGTGGCCATTGATCCACCTCAATAGTGCACAGCATGAAAAATACAATTAAAAACTCACACCTGACAGCGAGTCACTTTCCTAAGGCAGATGCTGTTGCTGAAAGTATTGTCAGCACAGATTAAACTTTCTAGGGGTTGCGAGTGTTTCCAGCAAAGTTGGGATCCACTGTCACTTCATTGGTAGAACCTATCACACCACTGACAGATTGCTTTTGTCATCTCGACTTGACCTGCTATCTATTACATCAACAGTGTCAGCTGTGGCTTAGTGGGTAGCACTCTCGTCTCTGAGTCAGAAGGTTGTGGGTTTAAGTCCCATGCCAGAGACTTGAGCACAAAAATCTAGGCTGACACTCCAGTGCAGTGCTGAGGGAGTGCTGCACTGTCGCAGGTGCCGTCTTTCGGATGGGACGTTAAACTGAGGCCCCGTCTGCTCTCTCAAGTCGACGTAAAAGATCCTATGGCACTATTTCAAAGAAGAGCAGGGGAGTTATCTCCGGTGTCCTGGCCAATATTTATTGATCAACATAACAAAAACAGATTATCTGGTCATTATCACATTGCTGCTTGTGGGTGCTTGCTGTGCGCAAATTGTCTGCCGCATTTCCTACATTACAACAGTGACTACATTCCAGAAGTACTTCATTGGCTTTGTAAAGTGCTTTGAGATGTCCGGTGGTCTTGAAAGGCGCTATATAAATGCAAGTCTTTCCTTCTTTATGGGTGCTGTTTATACTGTCTTACCTTGGTCCTCAGAATCAGACCACGATGAACCCCAGCACCAGGCACACCAGCACCACCAACTACACCACCGACCTTCTCCTCAACCACCTGATGCTGCTCAGGCAATATACCCAACACAGGGTATACAGGTAGAGGATGAGCTTCCTTAACATGACGGAGCAGCAGTGCCAAACGGGGCTCAGGCTATCGCGCCAGGTCGTCGCAGACATTTGCATATTGCTGGAACAGCCCAGAGGAGCAGGTGGGCATGCTTTACCAGTGGCTGTCAAATTCACCAGCGCCCTCAACTTCTTTGCCTCAGGCTCCTTCCAGAGATCTGCAGCAGACATTTGAGGTATCTCACAGTCAGCCGCCCACAGACACAGGTCATCGATGCCCTGTTTGGCAAGTCAGCTAATTCTATCACCTTTGCCACTCTGTCTGGCATCCCACAGGGTACAGAGCATCATCAACTGCGCAGCTGTAGCCATCAGGGCACCCATCATCACCCGGGAGTCTTTGTCAACCACAAGAGCTTCCATGCCCTCTATGTGCATCTTGTCTACAACCGTAGTAAGATCATGTGTGCGCCAAATTCCCTGGCAACTGCCATGACTCTTTGAACCTGCGCCAGTCTACCCTCCTTCAGCTCTTCGCTCCTCCAAACAGACTATCCGGCTGGCTGCTTGAAGACAAGGGCTATCCACTGAAGACATGGCTCATGACACTCCTGAGGAGGCCAACGAGAGATATAATGAAAGCTACATTTTCACCAGATGTGCCATACAGGAAACAATAGGCATGCTGAAAATGTGCTTCAGATGCCTTGACGGATTATGAGGAGCTCTTCAGTGTGCACCAACCAGGTGACAGCACTACTCTATCTCGCGTTGCACCCACCGAGGTGTGCGTATCTGCGCTGGTGCTGGATGCGCTTATGTCTGGTGACAGTGCATCCTCAGAGATTGGAGGCTCCTCTGAGCGCGTCGTCTTCCTCTTCCTCCTGGACAATGCGGTGGTGGGGGGGGGTGGCTCTTGATGAACCTGTGGGACAGTAAAGAGATATTAGATATGTTATATCAAGAATGGTTACAGATACCATTATGCTCATGATGAACATTCATTAACTGCTGACATCAGTCCCCATGAGTGTGCCGTATGCCGTGTGGCTGTATGAGATTAAATTCTGTCACCAGGTTGCTAAGATGTCCCCCTTTCTCCGCCTCGCACCTCCAGCTGCTCTGCGATTCCTGACACTTTCAAGTGTGCCTCCTCTTCTGCTGTTAAGGTGGCCAGTGATGGAGGGCCACTTCCGGTTCTCTCCTACCTCTTATTGTGGGCTTCCTTTTCCTGCAAGGAGGGGAAAAATAAAAAGTTGAATGAGAGTGATGGCATGAGTGTATGCAATGGATGGGTCACATCTTTAGAGGGTGACTATGATGGAGTGGGGTGGCAACGCCAAGTGGCCTCCTTGTGTGTTACTGTGATTGCATTAAGGTGAGTGTGAAGGCTGGCTAGGCAGATGGGGATGTGATAATGTAGATAGAGAGGGATGGGTGGATATTCAAGGTATGTTGGTGTAAGGATGTGCAGGAGTAAGGTTGGGAAGTCAGAGTGATGGGGATATGATGAGAGGCACAGCAGGATGAAGTTGAATGCAGCTTTGCACTCACCTTTCCTGATCTAATGAGATCATTGAAACATTTCTGGCACTGCAACCAGGTCCTCCTGGCAACATCCCTGCTGTTGACCTGCTATTTGGAGCTAGGCTTCTTTGATCTGCTGGGGAGGTGTCTTCCATCGGAAGGGAAGATGACTTCCTTGTGTGTTCTCTTTCCCTCCATAAGGATATGGAGAAAGTCATCTGAGAACCTGAGTGCAGTCCTCTATCCTAGATGAACCTTCAAATGCAATATGGCCATGGCTCCTTTAAATATCCCGGCTGACACGCGTCATTGATCCCGCACCATTTAATAGGGCCGGGTAACGCACAGGTCTGCCTTAACAGGCAATTAATGGAAAGTCGATTTCAGAAGTGGGATGGAATAAAGAACAGAGTCGCAACCCGCCACGGCGACCGCCCGCACCCCAGCCGTCCAGTTACAGAAAATTTTGGCCTACCTCTTCAGGGGTGAGATTCCATGGGCACTGGTACTTCACCCAATTGGCTGTTGTTTAGGTGTTAGCCTGGACCATGGAGGGCATGAGTTTGTGCAGTTTTTCTGGGCTTTTGGAGCTTTTGTTCCGGTGTTGCAGCGGATGAGCATGAGAAACGTCACAGAAAGTCACCCCATTATCGGGCATTGCAATTGAGCACAATTGTTACCTCAAAAATGCACTTTCCATCCGGAGTTATTGGATAGTGAGCAAGAGTGAACTGTCTGGAGATTTTGTCGTTTCCTTCTTAATCCAGGGAAGCTCAGATCAATCGAAGTGTTGGACTAACTGAGGTGAGTTAACTCAGCACAGATTGGGAATTAAACCTGGTCTATATGGCTCAGTTCATAGTGGAGCCTTTACTCACCACACTATCACCACACTAATAGTTGCGAGTTAGGACACGGGGCAGTGAGCACAGGAGGTGATGGGTGAGTGGGACTCAGTGCGAGTTAGGACACGGGGCAGTGAGCACAGGGGGTGATGGGTGAGCGGGACTTGGTGCAAGTTAGGACACGGGGCAGTGAGCACATGGGATGATGGGTGAGCGGGACTTGGTACGGTGAGGAGAATCACCCTGCGCTTGACCGCTGTCTCAGCCATGTCAAGCTCGTTGGCCACAAAGTACTGGTCGAGACGCTTAACGAAGGCTTCCTAATCATCACCCTCAACAAATCTCTCAAGAATACCAATGGCAGCCATTACCGCGTGAATGATCGTGATCTGTTACTCGTCGCCAATTATTACGTTTAGTATGACTCCACAAGACTGCACTGTTAGCTCAAACTGTTGTGACCTTGGTCTCTTCAATGTAACTCCAAAGTGAAGAAGCAACATGGTAGCTTGGATTTTATACCTGCTTGCCCAGGGTGTGCAGGTGACCCTTAGGTCTCCCACAGGTGTGCCCGCTGGTGGCAAGTCTTACACACTGGTGAGGTTTACATACATAACAGATACTATTCGCCTCAACCACTCCCTGTGGCAGCGAGTTCCACATTCTCACCCCTCTCTGGGTAAAGAATTTCTCCTGAATTCCCCATTGGATTTCTGGGTGACCATCTTATATTGATGGCCTCTAGTTATGCTGTTCCCCACAAGTGGGAACATTCTCTCTGTATCCACTCTATCAAAACCTTTCATCATTTTAAAGACCTCTATTAGGTCACCCCTCAGCCTTTTCATCTCAAGACAAAAGAGACCCAGCCTGTTCATCCTTTCCTGATAGATATACCCTAAGTGGAGGAAGTGCATCCGGGAGGGCGCTGAGCACCTCGAGTCTTGTCACCAAGAGCATGTAGAAACCAAGCGCAAGCAGCGGAAGGAGCATGCGGCAAACCTATTGTCGGAGCTCTATCTTGATGCTTGTAAATGCTGTTACTGACCTTGTTCAAATAAATCAGTTGTAGAATGCAACAGGAGTACTCACCTGACCACAGTTGGGTAGAGTTCACCTGCGTGGAGATAGCAACAGCTGAATGCAGCAGAAAGACATCCCTTCCCAACAGCAGCAAATGCAGTTCGTGTGGCCTGCAATTCTGTAAGCGAGGTGGAGCAACAGAAATTTCAATATTGTGAACAAATTGATTAATGGGTGACAAGTTCTGTTCGCTTTTGAACAGTCATTAACTGATTTAAAATAAAGAAATCTATTAAAGTAGCAAAACAGAAAGTTCACTTGAACTTCAATTGGTTAAAAATAGAGGGAATTCTGTCCCTAAATATCTGATGATAATCTTCAGGATTGGGGCAAGGGACATAAATACATGTGTTTTTTTATGCTCGAATGCTATAACATCGGTGTATTAGGTATAATAAATCCCACAGAGCTGGGACGCTGGGTATAATATAACCCAACAGGGCTGGGACGTTGGGTATAATATAACCCACAGGGCTGGGATGTTGGGTATAATATAACCCACAGGGCTGGGACGTTGGGTATAATAAATCCCACAGAGCTGGGACGCTGGGTATTATATAACCCACGGGGCTGGGATGTTGGGTATAATATAACCCACAATATGGGACACTGGGTATAATATAACCCACAGGGCTGGGATTTTGGGTATAATATAACCCACAATATGGGACACTGGGTATAATATAACCCATGGGGCTGGGACATTGGGTATAATATAACCCACAATATGATACACTGGGTATAATATAACCCAAGGGGCTGGGACGTTGGGTATAATATAACCCACGGGGCTGGGACGTTAGGTATAATATAACCCACAGGACTGGGACATTTGGTGTAATATAACCCACAATATGAGACACTGGGTATAATATAACCTACAATATAGGACACTGAGTATAATATACCCAACGGGGCTGGGAAGTTGGGTATAATATAACCTACAGGGCTGGGACGTTGGGTATAATATAACCCACAATATGGGACACTGGGTATAATATAACCCACGGGGCTGGGATGTTGGGTATAATATAACCCACAATGCTGCGACGTTGGGTATAATATAACCCACGGGGCTGGGACGATGGGTATAATATAACCCACAATATGGGACACTTGGTATAATATAACCCACTAGGCTAGGACGTTGGGTTTAATATAACCCACAATATGGGATGTTGGGTATAATATAACCCACAATATGGGATATTGGGTATAATATAACCCGCAGGGCTGGGACGTTGGGTATAATATAACCCACGGGGCTGGGACGTTGGGTATAATATAACCCCACGGGGCTGGGACATTGGGTATAATACAACCCACAGAGCTGGGCATTGGGTATAATATAACCCACGGGGCTGGGACGTTGGGTATAATATAACCCAGAGGGCTGGGACGTTGGGTATAATATAACCCACGTGGCTGGGACATTGGGTATAATATAACCCCACGGGGCTGGGACATTGGGTATAATATAATCCCACGGGGCTGGGGAATTGTGTATAATACAACCCATGGGGCTGGGCATTGGGTATAATATAACCCACATGGCTGGGACGTTGGGTATAATATAACCCACGGGGCTGGGACGTTGGGTATAATAAAACCCACGGGGCTAGGACATTGGGTATAATATAACCCCACGGGGCTGGGACATTGGGTATAATACAACCCATGGGGCTGTTCATTGGGTATAATATAACCCACAGGGCTGGGACATTGGGTATAATATAACCCACAGGGCTGGGACGTTGGGTATAATATAACCCACGGGGCTGGGACGTTGCGTATCATATAACCCACAGAGCTGGGACATTGGGTATAATATAACCCCACGGGGCTGGGACATTGGGTATAATACAACCTACAGAGCTGGGAGGTTGGGTATAATATAACCCACGGGGCTGGGACGTTGGGTATAATATAACCCAGAGGGCTGGGACGTTGGGTATAATATAACCCACAAGGCTGAGACGTTGGATATAATATAACCCACGGGGCTGGGACATTGGGTATAATATAACCCACAGGGCTGGAACGTTGGGTATAATATAACCCACAGGGCTGGGACGTTGGGTATAATATAACCCACGGGGCTGGGACATTGGGTATTATATAACCAACAGGGCTGGGACATTGGGTATAATATAACTCACAGGGCTGGAACGTTGGGTATAATATAACCCACAGGGCTGGGACATTTGGTATTATATTATCCATGGGGCTGAGATGTTGGATAATATATAACCCACTATATGGGACACTGGGTATAATATAACCCACGGGGCTGGAACGTTGGGTATAATATAACCCACAGTGCTGGGACATTTGGTATAATATAACCCATAGGGCTGGGACATTTGGTATAATATATCCCACGGGGCTGGGACATTTGGTATAATATAACCCATGGGGCTGGGACATTGGGTATAATATAACCCACAATATGGGATGTTGGGTATAATATAACCCACAATATGGGACACTGGGTATAATATAACCCATGGGGCTGGGACGTTGGGTATAATATAACCCACAATATGGGATGTTGGGTATAATATAACCCACAATATGGGATATTGGGTATAATATAATCCACAATATGGGACACTGGGTATAATATAACCCACAGGGCTGGGACATTGGGTATAATTTAATCCATGGGGCTGGGACGTTGGGTATAATAATAACCCACAATATGGAACGTTGGGTATAATATAACCCACAGGGCTGGGACGTTGGGTATAATATAACCTACAGGGCTGGGACATTGGGTATAATATAACCAACAGGGCTGGAACGTTGGGTATAATATAACCCACAGGGCTGGGACGTTGGGTATAATATAACCCACGGGGCTGGGACATTGGGTATTATATAACCAACAGGGCTGGGACGTTGGGTATAATATAATCCACGGGGCTGGGACATTTGGTATAATATTACCCATGGGGCTGGGACGGTGGGTATAATAATAACCCACAATATGGAATGTTGGGTATAATATAACCCACAGGGCTGGGACGTTGGGTATAATATAACCCACGGGGCTGGGACATTGGGTATTATATAACCAACAGGGCTGGGACGTTGGGTATAATATAACCCACGGGGCTGGGACATTTGGTATAATATTACCCATGGGGCTGGGATGTTGGGTATAATATAACCCACAATATGGGACACTGGGTATAATATAACCCACGGGGCTGGGACGTTGGGTATAATATAATCCACGGGGCTGGGATATTTGGTATAATATTACCCATGGGGCTGGGATGTTGGGTATAATATAACCCACAATATGGGACACTGGGTATAATATAACCCACGGGGCTGGGACGTTGGGTATAATATAACTCACAATATGGGACACTGGATATAATATAACCCACAATATGGGACACTGGGTATAATATAACCCACAGGGCTGGGACGTTGGGTATAATATAACCCACAATATGGGACACTGGGTATAATATAACCCACAATATGGGACACTGGGTATAATATAACCCACAGGGCTGGGTCGTTGGGTATAATATAACCCACAATATTGGACGTTGGGTATAATATAACCCACAGGGCTGGGACGTTGGGTATAATTTAACCCACGGGGCTGGGCCATTGGGTATAATAATAACCCACAATATGGGACACTGGGTATAATATAACCCACAATATGGGACACTGGGTATAATATAACCCACGGGGCTGGGATGTTGGGTATAATATAACCCATGGGGCTGGGACGTTGGGTATAATATAACCCACGGGGCTGGGATGTTGGGTATAATATAACCCATGGGGCTGGGACGTTGGGTATAATATAACCCACGGGGCTGGGACATTGGGTATAATATAACCCACAGGGCTGGGACACTGGGTATAATATAACCCACAGGCTGGGACGTTGGGTATAATATAACCCACGGGGCTGGGACATTGTGTATAATATAACTCATGGGGCTGGGACATTGGGTATAATATAACCCACAATATGGGACACTGGGTATAATATAACCCACAGGCTGGGACGTTGGGTATAATATAACCCACAGGAATGAGACGCTGGGTATAATATAATCCACAGATCTAGGACGTTCATACAGTATAAGCTGAGTCATTGGATAAAAACCATGCAATGACAGCATTAGATATAATATAACCTACAGGGCAAGGCTGTTGGGTCTAATAGAACAAACAGGGCTAAGACATTGAGTAAAGTACAATGCACAGTACTGGGACACTGCATATAAGACAATTTAAAGGTAGTGACATTGGGTATACCACAATGTACATTAATGAGACATTTCATCCAACACAACATATGGGTCTGGAATATTATAAAGCACAATACGCAAGGCTAGGACATTTGGTATAATACAATGTACAGGGCTTGGATATTAGATATATCACAATGGTAGCATAGTGGTTATTTTTCTGAACTAGTAACCAGAGGCCTTGACTAATGATCCAGAGACATGAGTTCAAATCCCACCACGGCAGCTGGGGAATTTAAATTCAGTTCATTAAATAAATCTGGAATAAGAAGCTTGATTCTGTAATGGTGCCCATGAATCTACCAGATTGTCATAAAATCCCATCTGGTTCACTGATGATCTTTAGGGAAGGAAATCTGCCAACCTTGCCTGGCCTATATGTGACTCCAGACCCACAGCAATGTGGTTGACACTTAACTGCCCTCTGAAATGGCCTCGAAAGCTATTCAGTTGTAACAAACCGCTACGAAAACCACTAAATAAGAATAAAACAGGACGGACCACCTGGCTTCGGACACGATAACAGTACACCCAGCCCAATCGACCCGGCAAAGTCCTCCTCCCTAATATCTGGGGTCTTGTGCCAAAATTGGGAGAACTGTCCCACAGACTAGTCAAGCAACAGCCTGACATAGTCATATTCACAGAATCATACCGTTCAGCTAATGTCCCAGACTCCTCCATCACCATTCCTGGGTATGTACTGTCATAGTGGTGGCACAGTGGTATACGGGAGGGAGGGAGTGGCCATGGGACTGGAAGTCGGCAACATTGACTCTAGACCCCAAGAAGTCTCATGGCTTTAGGTCAAGCATGGGCAAGGAGCCTTCTGCTGATTACCACCTACCGCCCCTCCCCCCTCAGCTGATGAATCAGTGCTCCCCTGTATTAAACACCACTTGGAAGAAGCACTGACGGGAGCAATGTACTCTGGGTGGGGACTTCAATGTCCATCACCAAGAGTGGCTCGGTAACACCACTACTGACCGAGCTGGCCGAGTTCTGAAGGACATAGCTCCTGTCAGGGCCTGCGGCAGGTAATGAGAGAACCAACACGAGGGAGAAACCTACTTGACCTCATTTCCACCAATTTACCTGTCGCAGGTGCATCTGTCCATGACAGCATTGATAGCAGTGACCACCACACAGTCCTTGTGGAGACAAAGTCCCGTCTTCACACTGAGGACACCCTCCATTGTGTTGTGTGGCACTACCATCGTGCTAAATGGGATAGTTTCAGAACAGATCTCGCAGCTCAAAACTGGGCATCCATGAGCAGCAGAATTGTATTCCACTACAATCTGTAACCTCATGGCCTGGCATATCCCTCACTCTCATTACTATCCAGTCAGAGGACCAACCCTGGTTCAATGAGGAGTGCAGAAGAGCATGCCAGGAGCAGCACCAGGTGTACCCAAGAATGAGGTGCCAACCTAGGGGTGCTACAACACAGGACTACATGCATGCTAAACAGTGGAAGCATCATGATATGGACAATGCTAAACAATTCCACAACGGATCAGATCAAAGCTCCACAGTCTTGCCACATCCAGTCATGAATGGTGGTGGACAATTAAACAACTAACAGGATGAGGCTCCATGAATAACCCCATCCTCAATGATGGTGGAGCCCAGCACGCGAGTGCAAAAGACAAGGCTGAAGCGTTTGCAACCATCTTCAGCCAGAAATGCTTAGTGGATGATCCATATCGGCCTCCAGGGGCTAATCAATTTAACCCCCTGCATATAACACATTGTACAGGGCTGGGTCATTAGCGATAACATAACCTAAAGCACTGGGACAGTGAGTACAACAATGCACAGTGCTGGGACATTGGTTATCAAACAACCTTATGGGGCTGTAATAACAATGTTCAGATCTGTGAATTTGGGTGCAACACATTGTATTATACTCAATGTCCGAGCCCTGTGCAATGAACTGGGCTGGGATGTTGGGTATAAGAAAATCTATAGGGTTGGCACATATGGTATAAAAGAGGCTTGAGGGCTAGCACATGGGTTGAACACAGTTTATTGAGATGGGACATAGAGCACTGCACATAGTTTGTAGAAACATAGAAACATAGAAACATAGAAAATAGGTGCAGGAGCAGGCCATTCAGCCCTTCTAGCCTGCACCGCCATTCAATGAGTTCATGGCTGAACATGAAACTTCAGTACCCCCTTCCTGCTTTCTCGCCATAACCCTTGATCCCCCGAGTAGTAAGGACTTCATCTAACTCCCTTTTGAATATATTTAGTGAATTGGCCTCAACTACATTCTGTGGTAGAGAATTCCACAGGTTCACCACTCTCTGGGTGAAGAAGTTTCTCCTCATCTCGGTCCTAAATGGCTTACCCCTTATCCTCAGACTGTGACCCCTGGTTCTGGACTTCCCCAACATTGGGAACATTCTTTCTGCATCTAACCTGTCTAAACCCGTCAGAATTTTAAACGTTTCTATGAGGTCCCCTCTCATTCTTCTGAACTCCAGTGAATACAAGCCCAATTGATCCAATCTTTCTTGATAGGTCAGTCCCGCCATCCCGGGAATCAGTCTGGTGAACCTTCGCTGCACTCCCTCAATAGCAAGAATGTCCTTCCTCAAGTTAGGAGACCAAAACTGTACACAATACTCCAGGTGTGGCCTCACCAAGGCCCTGTACAACTGTAGCAACACCTCCCTGCCCCTGTATTCAAATCCCCTCGCTATGAAGGCCAACATGCCATTTGCTTTCTTAACCGCCTGCTGTACCTGCATGCCAACCTTCAATGACTGATGTACCATGACACCCAGGTCTCGTTGCACCTTCCCTTTTCCTAATCTGTCACCATTCAGATAATAGTCTGTCTCTCTGTTTTTACCACCAAAGTGGATAACCTCACATTTATCCACATTATACTTCATCTGCCATGCATTTGCCCACTCACCTAACCTATCCAAGTCACTCTGCAGCCTAATAGCATCCTCCTCGCAGCTCACACTGCCACCCAACTTAGTATCATCCGCAAATTTGGAGATACTGCATTTAATCCCCTCGTCTAAATCATTAATGTACAATGTAAACAGCTGGGGCCCCAGCACAGAACCTTGCGGCACTCCACTAGTCACTGCCTGCCATTCTGAAAAGTACCCGTTTACTCCTACTCTTTGCTTCCTGTCTGACAACCAGTTCTCAATCCACGTCAGCACACTACCCCCAATCCCATGTGCTTTAACTTTGCACATTAATCTCTTGTGTGGGACCTTGTCGAAAGCCTTCTGAAAGTCCAAATATACCACATCAACTGGTTCTCCTTTGTCCACTTTACTGGAAACATCCTCAAAAAATTCCAGAAGATTTGTCAAGCATGATTTCCCTTTCACAAATCCATGCTGACTTGGACCTATCATGTCACCATTTTCCAGATGCACTGCTATGACATCCTTAATAATTGATTCCATCATTTTACCCACTACTGAGGTCAGGCTGACCGGTCTATAATTCCCTGTTTTCTCTCTCCCTGGATGGGGCATAAATGCAATTACAATGTGCTTTGGGACACCCGAAGGATGTGATAAGGTGTTGTATAAATGCTAATTTTTGGATAGCTGTAAGTGAGAGGTTTTAATTTAAATAGGTTTCAGAACTTTAACAAACTTGGGAGTGGAAATTCGGTCCGCTGCTGCCTCTGTTTGCGCCCCGGAGGAAATCATTTCCGGGCGGACGGCCAACTTCCAGTGACCCGCCGGGATATTCATGGCGTTTTTGCGGGGGCATGGAGTAGTACCGCTCGGGAGAGGCGAGCCTGTGTGCACGTCCCTGGTTGCAACTCCGTACTTAAATTTGTTTTCTAGGGGACCCGTAACGCCTTGTTACGAGCCTTAGTCATACCGCCTGGGAAAGCGGGCGGTCTGAGCTGTTCCGGCCGCGTGAGGGAAGGAATGTCGACCCGAGGTAAGTGTGATTGTTTTTTATTTTTGCGATTTATGTTTATACGACGTCGGTCAGGAATTGGGAATGTTTTTGGTGGTTTCTTTGCCGATTTTCTTTTCCCAGGGAAGCCTCTCTTAGGGAACTCCGAGGCTGGCTCTTTAGCTCGGGATTTTTAGTTGCTCAGCTGGCCTGGCGCCCTAAAAGAGGTGTGGAACGCCTCCCATAGCGCTCCACTCCACACCTAGCTGATGAATTTTGTGGCTGAAGATGTATACCATTTCCCAGCACAAAATATACTGTCCCGCCGCCATTAGCGCCCTAATTAGCCTCCAACCGAATTTCCACCCCTTGGAATTTAACAATACATTCCCTTTTCACAATGTACTTGAATAATATTTGCTTAAGTTACTTATTTTTCTGTCCACCAGATTTCATTTGGTGCTACTTCTAGCCAAACACTAAAGGTAAAGTGCAGACTTTAGCTCAGTCGGACTAAGTTTCTTACCAGAAACGTGAAAACATAGCAAACATTATTTTTAAAAGCCTTACTCTTGCCAGTGGTTTGACTTTACCATTTGCTGTCAGTTTCCCTCTGCCTGGCCAGTGCAGAACACAAGAATGTAGAACTAAGAAAAAGTTATTCAGTCTATGTATCTTGTCCCTTTCTTTCACTCCATTATACAGAGTCTGAGACTATTTTCCTCCCCTCCCCACTTTTTCAAACCTTCCCTTCAACTTTCTCTTCTCAAATTGAAGATGGGTCCCAGCCAATATTTATCGCTCAACTAACACCTAAAACAGCCATATTTCCCACATTACAGCAGTGACTACACTTCAGAAGTACTTCATTGGCTGTAAAATACTTTGGGATGTTCTGAGATCATGGAAGTCATTGTGTAAATGCAGGTTCATTCTTTTTTTCCTAATAGCTACAGACAAGCACCCTTTGGGCAAGGGGTCATGCATAGGGATCAGGAGCAGGAACCCAGACTAAATTTTCCATTCCCTAGTCCTGGGGGAATGGGGCTTGAATTTTTCCCTTTTGGGGGGAAAAGAAAAGAAATGTAAATATATACCCTTACCATTTGGGATAATGATGTTAGCCAGAATCATGCTCCCTGCCAATGTAAGAGAAGTGCATTGCGTGAACCGTCTGCCTATCTGACTCAGGGAGACAAAAGCAAGAAGTTTTGCTGGAATGTCGACAACTCCAAATATGACTTGAATGAGGTAAATATCAACTCCAAATCCTTGCAGGTCTATTGCTAATCCATAATATGAAAAACTCGTAGAAAACCTGTTGCAGCAAAAAGAAGAAGCAGAATATGATCATGTCAAAATTATTTCTGTGGATGCATTTTTCCTGCATCTTCTCAGTTGCAGTCTTCTATTTAATCACTAATTTAACTTCAGGACAAATAGCCCCAATGTTCCTCTCTGTAGAAAAGGAAGGTTCATTAAATACCCACCTTTATAATGCCTCGTGATTTCAAAAGTGGGCTTCCACAGATAGGCACAAACCCTCATAGAAATGAGGTCGGAGGAAGCTTTTCCGACCTTCCTCGCCCTCAATTTTTTCTCAATGTGACCAGCAAATGTCCACTTCCAGTGACGTCCCATAAAGCTGGCATGAAGCCTTGTGCCTGTAATCCTCTCAGATCGAAGGGTCTGAGGGTGCCAGGCAAAGAGGACCCAAAAGGTAAGTTTGAGCTTTCATTTTCAAGGATACACCAGTTCTTTGAGCCTTCTAGTTGCTTTGCTCCAACAGTAGCCAGAAGACTCTGAGGCCAGCGGACGGGCCCACAGCTGTAGGTTTAGGCCAGTAGCTGCACCTCTGATTCCTGGCGCAAAGCCCTGCTTCGTGTGGGTCAATGCTCAGATTGCAACTGGTCCATCAGCCCACCAAATTATGATATGCTCCACCTACCTTTCTCCTGGGCAAGGGGACTGCAATATCAGGGCCAGACAATCAACTTGTAACACTCTCAGTCTTTTCCTGGATGTCCCTCTTTTCTTTCTGCTCCATTATCAATAACTTACCAAACAAGCATGGTACAACAGGCTATCCTGCGCATGCCAGATGTCCGGAACAGATCTAGCACATTGTGCTTTTTCTTGGTGTCTGACTGCTCGTTTTCCATATTTGACTTGAGAATCTGTGGAATGCATGATATGATACAACTTCATTACAGTATTCAACCATGTGATAGATCCATGACTTAGTCTTATTTAGAATTTGATCTATGAGATACAATTAGAAGAACTGAAGAGTTCTATAAAGAGGTTTCTTTTGTTGAAATACATGGGCGTAAGACCAAAGTCCATTGTATAGAACACCACCAAGGTGAAAGAGTAAAAAAGATGAGGGGCTGAAATTCAGGCCTGCCCGAAACATGGCGCACCTACCATTTTTTTCACTGCCACATCAGATGAGGTCGCTTCATTCGCTTCATTCAGCTCTTTGACGTTTTTTTTTTGAAGCGGACCGGAAGTCGATCATAATGGGGACAGAAGTGGGGTGTTAAGCAGCAGATCGCCAACAAGAGGGGTGGAAGTGGAGGTGGGATGAAGCTACCGCCACTGTCAGTCATCAGCGGAGCGGTGATGACCTCGTGTCGCGTAATGTGTCACCACGTCACGCCCCTTCACTTAAAGGAGAGAGCGGCTGCGAGCTCTGCGAACATTTTAGTTCGGTCCACTGGGCCACCTGGGAGGGTTTCGGCCGGGCCAGCGGCCTGGCACTCAAGAGGGTGTGCCAGGCTGCCTGTTGGTGGCCCGGCCGAACTTGGGGACATACTTGGCCAGCCGATCTGGAAGTCAACTGGCACAAAAAATAACATGCTGGCCGCGGCAGTAGGCCCTTGCCTTTAATGGTCATCGCGCAGCAAAGTCCCACACATCGACAACAAGGTGCACCGACAAAAAAAGCTGTCGGGGGCACCGCTCGGCGGATCGTGGATTTTTGAAGCTGAATTTGGCTGGTGGTGAGGGAGATCGGCGCACTTGGGACTGGTCAGCAGCAGCGGGGCGGGAGTGTGAAATGCTGCTAAATCCACCAAGATGAATTTGGCTGGCGGCAGCCATTCGACCAGAATTTGGCGGCCACTGGAATTCGCCGCTTGGCCGCTATTTTCTGGCAGTAAGAGGCCTTTTTGGGAGGCTAAATTTTGGCCCCAATTTCATTCAGAAAGGAGTGGTTTTAAATCCCTTCAAATTGGGGTAGCATGGAAAGACTGAGGGAGATGAAGATAAAGAGTTCCGCAATGATGAAGCAATGGAAAAAAAATAATTAGAATCAGAGACTGTAAATTTGTGTAGTTTTCAACATTTTCAACATAGTCATTTTCCAACATTCCATCGACTCTGGATCAGTTCCTATCGAGTGGAGGGTAGCCAATGTAACCCCACTTTTTAAAAAAGGAGGGAGAGAGAAAACAGTGAATTATAGACCGGTCAGCCTGACCTCAGTAGTGGGTAAAATGATGGAATCAATTATTAAGGATGTCATAGCAGCGCATTTGGAAAGAGGTGACATGATGGGTCCAAGTCAGCATGGATTTGTGAAAGGGAAATCATGCTTGACAAATCTTCTGGCATTTTTTGAGGATGTTTCCAGTAGAGTGGACAAGGGAGAATCAGTTGATGTGGTGTATTTGGACTTTCAGAAGGCTTTCGACAAGGCCCCACACAAGAGATTAATGTGCAAAGTTAAAGCACATGGGATTGGGGGTAGTGTGCTGACATGGATTGAGAACTGGTTGTCAGACAGGAAGCAAAGAGTAGGAGTAAATGGGTACTTTTCAGAATGGCTGGCAGTGACTAGTGGGATACCGCAAGGTTCTGTGCTGGGGCCCCAGCTGTTTACATTGTACACTAATGATTTAGACGAGGGGATTAAATGTAGTATCTCCAAATTTGTGGATGACACTAAGTTGGGTGGCAGTGTGAGCTGCGAGGAGGATGCTATGAGGCAGCAGAGTAACTTGGATAGGTTAGGTGAGTGGGCAAATGCATGTTAGATGATGTATAATGTGGATAAATATGAGGTTATCCACTTTGGTGGTAAAAACAGAGAGACAGACTATTATCTGAATGGTGACAGATTAAGAAAAAGGGAGGTGCAACGAGACCTGGGTGTCATGATACATCAGTCATTGAAGGTTGGCATGCAGGTACAGCAGGCGGTTAAGAAAGCAAATGGCATGTTGGCCTTCATAGTGAGGGTATTTGAGTACTGGGGCAGAGAGGTGTTACTACAGTTGTACAGGGCCTTGGTGAGGCCACACCTGGAGTATTGGGTACAGTTTTGGTCTCCTAACTTGAGGAAGTACATTCTTGCTATTGAGGGAATGCAGCGAAGGTTCACCAGACTGATTCCCGGGATGGCGGGACTGACATATCAAGAAAGAATGGATCAACTGGGCTTGTATTCACTGGAGTTCAGAAGAATGAGAGGGGATCTCATAGAAACGTTTAAAATTCTGACGGGTTTAGACAGGTTAGATGCAGGAAGAATGTTCCCAATGTTGGGAAAGTCCAGAACCAGGGGTCACAGTCTAAGGATAAGGGGTAAGCGATTTAGGACCGAGATGAGGAGAAACTTCTCCCCAGAGAGTGGTGAACCTGTGGAATTCTCTACCACAGAAAGTTGTTGAGGCCAATTCACTAAATATATTCAAAAAGGAGTTAGATGTAGTGCTTACTACTAGGGGGAATCAAGGGGTATGGCAAGAAAGCAGGAATGGGGTACTGAAGTTGCATGTTCAGCCATGAACTCATTGAATGGTGGTGCAGGCTCGAAGGGCCGAATGGCCTACTCCTGCACCTATTTTCTATGTTTCTATGTAAATTTTGGCCCCAATATAATTCAGAAAGGAGTGGTTTTAAATCCCTTCAAATTGGAGTAGCATGGAAAGACTGAGGGAGATGAAGATAAAGAGTTCCGCAATGATGAAGCAATGGAAAAAAATAATTAGAATCAGAGACTGTAAATTTGCGTAGTTTTCAACATAGTGAGAATGTATAAAGAAATTTCTCATCTCCCCTTTTAATTCTTTTACCAATTATCTTAAATCAGTATCCTCTGGTTACTGACCTACCACCAGAAGAGCGAAAAAGGATGCAAAGCATTGTATTTGTAGGTTTAGAATGAATAAGAGAGGAAAGTTCAGGAAAGCAATGACAATAATATCGAGAGAAGAAAGGTCAGAAGTAAAAGGGAAACTGCTTATCAGATTAAATTTTTTCATGTATCCTGTCACGAGGGTGACAGAGATATTGGAGAACTTGCCCAATACAGGAACAGAATCCTAGTCTTCAAAGTATTTTGGTTTTATGGAGAACTAAGAGTTGTTGAAGAAAAATAAATGTTTGCCATGAATTAGAAAGCAAAGCTTTTTGAAGGCATTTTAGTAATAGAGGAGACGTGGAGTTCTATTTGAGGCCAGAGGGGATTGGGTTAATAGTGCCATAGTTGTGGATATTTTCTTAATCTACTACATCATTACAAGTATGATATTATTATACATATACTTATATGCCAGCAGTCCTCCCCGTTTGTTGTCTACAGTAGGTCAGAAGATATGCTGTTTTACAAGGACAGGGGTATTATATCATGTAGCACACAATGTATTATTCTGTTGCTACGGTGCAGATATGTTTAAATGAGCCTATTCCTTTAAGACTACAAAGTCCATTTGTTGTATGTTGGAGCATCCCAAGGTGAATTGACCAATATCCTAGTTACTGTTAGTGAGGGAAGTTTACACATTGGCAGGTACTTGTATATTCCTCCAGGTCAGAAGAAATCACTCGCCCCCTTTCTGTTTATTACTTTTGACACTCTGAAGTGTGATGTCTTCAGATAAGGAGCCCAAGAATGTAAATAGAAAGAAATGTGTCATCCTTCACTGTGTAAAGAGGTTAGAAACACCAGTTCCATGGTGGGGTGAGTAAGTGTAAAGGGTTTCTTTTAGCATCAGCACTTACTGCGGTGGTGAGTTTTTCCCCTTCTGCCTCCTTGCCATTCAGTTTTGCCACCCTCTTGAGCTGTTTCAGAGCTACATCAGCCTTGTCATTTAGAATAAGCCAACGAGCAGACTCTGGGAACCACCTGTGAGAATGATCAGGATAATTAGGAATAGCACCTCAACAATAAAAGCTCTCTCAGATACTTTAAGATCATTCTGCAGAACTGTATTATAGTATTGGAGTTACGCTAATTGCTAATTAAATGTAATTGCTTTAACGAGATACAATAGATTCTCAGCACTATTTCACAGTACAGACTTCCCTTGTTTTCCCAATTTTCTTCCTTTTCCCAGACTTTCCTGAAACTGATGACTCATTGTGGAGTATGGTTGAACAGGTGCCACAAGCCTTCTGCAGTCTCACACAAGTAATCGATCTTCATATATAAGCACTAACAGTGAATGTTGGTCATGGGGGCATCCCAGCTGAACCCAATTCTAACCTCACTCGACATTGACATTTATGAGCTTTCTGGCATGGCTCAGAGAAGCTGGCCAGCACTAAGAAACTGGGATAATATTTTATTTGCTCCAAGGCCCAGTGGCACTGTAGCCAATTGTAGTGTCCCTGTTGCCTCAGATTAAATCAAGTAGTTCAGCATACGCCAGGGATTGAAGCTCAGAATTTCTGGTCTGTGTGGTTTTACTGCTGTAAATACACTTGAATAACGTTACTTTGCTGTACCCAAAGGCAAATGAAGTCTGAGTTGATTTCATCTAAAGACAGCCCTGACAAAATAGCCAAAAGTATCTCGGTACCAGAGGGCTGAACTTTGATGGCCGAATTGCTTTTTCCTATCTCTGACTTTTCTCTTGTGTCCTTTGGCTCCATTCCTATGGGACCATGAGAGTATTACACTTGTAGATTGCGGTGGTCAGGGTTGAAGAGTGTATCTTGTACTATCAGATTGATATACTGGAGTTTTCACTTGGTTAAGAATGAGTGGGGACTGGGGGGGGCGGGGGGAGAGAGGTGTTCAGTAAAATTTCAGAGTTCATCTTGGAAGTTTTGCCTTAGTTGGTCATTTTACTCAACAAATTCCTTAAGGTCCATGACAGTACAAATTCTACTTAGTCAGTTGGAAGGAGTGTATTCAATAGACTAAATGGCCTTTTCTCATTCCATGTTTTCTTTTTTAAAAAACCCTTTGTTTTATCTCTCCTCATGCTTGGGGTACAATTCCATAAGCCCTCTGGGTCAGCCTAAGTGGCCATTCTGCATTTGTAGCCTTCAGCAATGGGTCTTGAGAGGCTATTTAAATGAGCTCAGTCTTTTTGGCCAAACCACTGTCCAGCAGAGGATCAGTGGATCAAAAGTGGAAACCTGGCTGCTTTTTCCCCTTCCTCGCCCAGGAATACAAAGACTAATTGTAGCTCGCACTCTTACAGGTGTCCCAGATGAGCACAGAATGAGGATTAAAGCTAGGACTTTCTTGACTCAGTACCAATATCATCACACTCACAGAGCCATCAGGAATGCCTTTGGACTGTATCGTATTTAGAGAGACTTATAATGCTGCACGTAAACAGCCTTAATTTTTCAAAAGCAAAGGTGAGAATTTCAACTTGAAACTAAATGAGTTTCATTTATAGCTCATCCAATGTTTTGTGGTTGAGATTTTACTTACAGACATACACCTCTATACTTTCAACCTAATTTTCTTCCCTGTCTGTAAGGCCCTGACTCACACTGGGGTACAGATCCAAAGGTGCCAAAACCACGTGGGTACCTTGATTTATTTGCTATTTTTTCCTTTATTTTGTTGAAGTTAGCTCTTTTAAAGTTTTATCTCCTTGTATTTCTGACTCCCAAGCTGCTATGACTTCCATTAGTTGTACATTTTCTGGGTCATTTACAGATACAAGATGAGCATTGCCTCTCATAACTTCCTTGGCACACTGGGTCAGCTCTGACTCCAGACCACTCGGGGACCTCTACTTTATGTTTGGTTAATTGAATTCACCCAATTAAAATATTTTTTCTGTTTTTTCATAGCCTTCTTATCTCTTCATATACCGAATTGTCCTCCTTCTTCTGGTGACCTGGTAGTCTACAGTAGTGTTAACTTTGATTTTTTTTTAACATTAGAGATTATCTCACCAGAGTAACTTTCTACCTCCTACGGGATTGACTTATTGTACCCCCAAGTATCCCTGACAAAACCCTGTAGGTCTCTTTGTCCCAACTTCGTGACACGTCGCTCATCTCCCAGTCCTTTTATTTTCTGGAAGGATTCCCAAATATTTACGAAGAAAGCATTTTGTACTCACACCATGCTGCCAGTCACTCATTTGCCTCTTCAATATTTCTGATGAACTCCCCTCATTTCCCAAATATTGGAGATATACCAGAGAACATTACTTTGCATCTCTTTTGAGCTTTAAGCAAATCCTCATTGCATTTTTTAAGGCCTGTATATTATTGTTCCTTGTATCATTTAGCTATTTATCTCTTTCAGCATCACTTCTAATCTTTCTCTGAGCTACTTCGAGTGGGTGAGAGCTCAGATGACCAGAGCCCCAAGAAAGAATGCAAAAGGCAGGAGGCAACAGAGCAGAGTAGCACTGGGGTAAGTGTAAACCACAAGGTGATAGGAAGGGACAATATGTATGAATATAAAAGGGCTGCAGGAGGGGTCAAAACTAAAAATCATGGTTTAAAAACTAGTATTAAAACACTTTACCTAAACGCACGCAGCATTCGAAACAAAGTAAATGAGTTGATGGCACAAATCATTACAAATGGGTATGATTTGGTGGCATTACTGAAACGTGGTTGCAGAGTGGCCAAAACTGCAATTAAACATACAGGGGTATCTGACAATTCGGAAAGATAGACAAGAAGGGAAAGTAGCTCTGTTAATAAAGGATGATATCAGGACAGTTGTGAGAGATGATATTGGCTCTAATGAACAAAATGTTGAATCATTGTGGATGGAGATTAGAGATAGTAAGAGGAAAAAGTCACTGGTGGGCGTAGTTTATAGGCCCCCAAATAATAACTTCACGGTGGGGCGGGCAATAATCACGGGAATAATGGAGGCATGTGAAAAAGGAACGGCAGGAATCATGGGGGATTTTAACTTACATATTGATTGGTCAAATCAGATCGCACGGGGTAGCCTGGAGGAGGAATTCATAGAATGCATACGGGATTGTTTCTTAGAACAGTATGTTACAGAACCTACAAGGGAGCAAGCTATCTTAGATCTGGTCCTGTGTAATGAGACAGGAATAATAAACGATCTCCTAGTAAAAGATCCTCTCGGAATGAGTGATCACAGTATGGTTGAATTTGAAATACAGATTGAGGGTGAGGAAGTAGTGTCTCAAACAAGCGTACTATGCTTAAACAAAGGGGACTACAGTGGGATGAGGGCAGAGTTGGCTAAAGTAGACTGGAAACACAGACTAAACGGTGGCACAATTGAGGAACAGTGGAGGACTTTTAAGGAGCTCTTTCATAGTGCTCAACAAAAATATATTCCAGTGAAAAAGAAGGGCGATAAAAGAAGGGATAACCAGCCGTGGATAACCAAGGAAATAAAGGAGAGTATCAAATTAAAAACCAATGCGTATAAGGTGGCCAAGGTTAGTGGGAAACTAGAAGATTGGGAAAATTTTAAACGACAGCAAAGAATGACTAAAAAAGCAATAAAGAAAGGAAAGATAGATTACGAAAGTAAACTTGCGCAAAACATAAAAACAGATAGTAAAAGCTTTTACCGATATATAAAACGAAAAAGAGTGACTAAAGTAAATGTTGGTCCCTTAGAAGATGAGAAGGGGGATTTAATAATGGGAAATGTGGAAATGACTGAGACCTTAAACAATTATTTTGCTTCGGTCTTCAGTGGAAGACACAAAAACCATGCCAAAAATTGCTGGTCACAGGAATGTGGGAAGGGAGGACCTTGAGACAATCACTATCACTAGGGGGGGTAGTGCTGGACAGGCTAATGGGACTCAAGGTAGACAAGTCCCCTGGTCCTGATGAAGTGCATCCCAGGGTATTAAAAGAGATGGCGGAAGTTATAGCAGATGCATTCGTTATAATCTACCAAAATTCTCTGGACTCTGGGGAGGTACCATCGGATTGGAAAGCAGCTAATGTAAAGCCTCTATTTAAAAAAGGGGGCAGACAAAAGGCAGGTAACTATAGGCCGGTTAGTTCAACATCTGTAGTGGGGAAAATGCTTGAAGCTATCGTTAAGGAAGAAATAGCGGGACATCTAGATAGGAATAGTGCAATCAAACAGACGCAACATGGATTCATGAAGGGGAAATCATGTGTAACTAATTTACTGGAATTCTTTTGAGGATATAACGAGCATGGTGGATAGAGGTGTACCGATGGATGTGGTGTATTTAGATTTCCAAAAGGCATTCGATAAGGTGCCACACAAAGGTTACTGCAGAAGATAAAGGTACGCGGAGTCAGAGGAAATGTATTAGCATGGATAGAGAATTGGCTGGCTAACAGAAAGCAGAGAGTCGGGATAAATGGATCCTTTTCGGGTTGGAAATCGGTGGTTAGTGGTGTGCCACAGGGATCGCTGCTGGGACCACAACTGTTTACAATATACATAGATGACCTGGAAGAGGGGACAGAGTGTAGTGTAACAAAATTTGCAGATGACACAAAGATTAGTGGGTTGTGTAGAGGACACAGAGAGGCTGCAAAGAGATTTGGATAGGTTAAGCGAATGGGCTAAGGTTTGGCAGATGGAATACCATGTCGGAAAATGTGAGGTCATCCACCTTGGGGAAAAAAAACATTAAAAGGGAATATTATTTGAATGGGGAGAAATTACAACATGCTGCGGTGCAGAGGGACCTGGGGGTCCTTGTGCATGATCCCAAAAAGTTAGTTTGCAGGTGCAGCAGGTAATCAGGAAGGCGAATGGAATGTTGGCTTTCATTGCGAGAGGGATGGAGTACAAAAGCAGGAAGGTCCTTCTGCAACTGTACAGGGTATTGGTGAGGCCGCACCTGGAGTACTGCGTACAGCTTTGGTCACCTTACTTAAGGAAGGATATACTAGCTTTGGGGAGGGTACAGAGACGATTCACTAGCCTGATTCCGGAGATGAGGGGGTTACCTTATGATGATAGATTGAGTAGACTGGGTCTTTACTTGTTGGAGTTCAGAAGGATGAGGGGTGATCTTATAGAAACATTTAAAATAATGAAAGGGATAGACAAGATAGATGCAGAGAGGTTGTTTCCACTGGTCAGGGAGACTAGAACTAAGGGACACAGCCTCAAAATAGGGGGGAGCCAATTTAAAACCAAGTTGAGAGGAAATTTCTTCTCCCAGAGAGTTGTGAATCTGTGGAATTCTCTGCCCAAGGAAGCAGTTGAGGCTAGCTCATTGAATGTATTCAAATCACAGATGGATAGATTTTTAACCAATAAGGGAATTAAGGGTTATGGGGAGCGGGCGGGTAAGTGGAACTGAGTCCACGGCCAGTTCAGCCATGATCTTGTTGAATGGCGGAGCAGGCTCGAGGGGCTGGATGGCCTACTCCTGTTCCTAATTCTTATGTTCTTATTATGTTCTTACGGCTAAGAGGATCAAGGGCCATGGAGAGAAAGCAGGTAGTGGGTTCTGAGGGAATGATCAGCCATGATCTTATTGAATGGCGGTGGAGGCTCGAAGGCCGAATGGCCTACTCCTGCACCTATTGTCTATGTTTCTATGTTTCTATCTAATATGTACTCCTCTAGCTCCAGGTAGATAGATATATGTTTTTTGATATAATTTGTAAAAGGGACCAATAGTATTTGACGTTACCAAGAATAAAGGAAGAAGACGAAAAATGGGACAGATACTGTGAACTGAAGCCAACGCCAATCTTGGATTCCATACGCTAGACCAGCCAGGAGTAGTTGACCAAAGCTGTAAGTAAAGTTGCTAATCATTGCAACAGAAGTTCGAAGTCTTGTTGGGATCCATTCAACCTCTGGAGGAAAATAGAGACAGATTCACGACACTAAATTAATCAAAACAGATTCTGCTGTTATTGAATTGACAAATAGTAAAGTACATTAGAGCCAATGTACTTTTAAAGGAAACTGTATGATGTACTACAGTGTGAATAAGAACATAGTAACACATGTTTAATATAAGTTTGTTTCTGAAGGTGCCAATTGACGCTTGAGGTAGGATTCCATGAGTGCTTGCCATCCATTTGGTCATATGTGAACCTAGGCAGTTAATGTTGGCAGTGTTAAGTCCTGGCTCTAATGTACTGACTTACATGAGGCACATGCTGAAGTCAAGGTCACTCAGGACCTGCACCTTTAATTCCAGCTCTCCAGTGCTGCACTTGCCTGAGACTTCCCTTTATATACCACAGTGGCACAGGTATGGAGTGTCTCCTGCAAGTGCACCCCTGGTGGTAAGGTATGCTTATTGTTACAGGTCATATCCAGTTACAGTCATGTATAGCATGGTAAGATACAGTAACATACAGTAATGTGAGATACATGACAGGCAGGTTGTTTGATGTTTCGGGATTATTGACTGTTTGACCAAGGAGTGGTTTTTGTTTAGCGCTATAACGTGTTTCTGATATGAACTCAGGTTGGGACCGATAAAGGTTAATTCACAAGCCATACCTTCTCCTCGCCTGATGTCCGCACATACGCATAGACATTTACTCATTTTCCAGCAGGGTTCGCTGGATAGTGAGCAGGGATCCTGGCTGTTCTTTGCCCTCCGTAGCCCAGATGCCTGTGAAAGTTCTGTTTGTATCCTAAGGTGTCAGCCTTTGTTCAGTGATAGTACTCATCTTCTGAATCAAGAAGGTCACGGGTTCAAGCCCCACTCCAGGACTTTAAGGGCATAATTTAGGCTGACACTCCAGTGCAACACTAAGGGAATGCTGCACTGTCGTCTTTTAGATGAGACGTTAAACCGAGGCTCCGTCTGCCTTTTCAGGTAGACATAAAAAAATCCCATGGCATTATTGGAGACAGGGAAGGGTAGCTCTTCAAATGTCCTGCCCACCATTTATCCCTCAAGCAACATCACTAAAACACATTATTTGGTTATTTATCTCATTGCTGTTTGTGGAACCTTGCTATGCACAAATTGACTGCCAACATTACAACAGTGACTATACTTCATTAGTACGTCACTGGCCGTGAAGCGCTTTGGAACATCCGACATTGTGAAAGGTGCTGTATAAATGCACGTTCCCTCTTCCTTTATCCACAACAGCATAAGAAATAAGAAAGAAATAGGAGCAGGAGTAGGCTATTTGGCCCCTCGAGCCTGCTCTGCCATTCAATAAGATCATGGCATCCTCACTTGTCTTTACAATTGCTTCCTGCTAATTTTCTTTCTCCTCATCCTTCTTTTCTCTTCTGAAGGTGTTAGGGTAGATTTTCAATGCTGCCCTTTGGGAGGATGCTCTGAAGTTCTAGGGCCACCTTGCTTTTGCACCACCTCCACTTCACCAGCAATCAAATGGGGGCTGGAGGGCTGCGCTGCTCCATCATTTGGCCACAAACTCAGTTTCCTGTCTCCGTATTTATTGTGCCAGACACTAGTATAGAAACATAGAAACATAGAAAATAGGTGCAGGAGCAGGCCATTCAGCCCTTCTAGCCTGCACCGCCATTCAATGAGCCCATGGCTGAACATGAAACCTCAGTACCCACTTCCTGCTTTCACGCCATACCCCTTGATCTCCCGAGTAGTAAGGACTTCATCTAACTCCCTTTTGAATATATTTAGTGAATTGGCCTCAACTACTTCCTGTGGTAGAGAATTCCACAGGTTCACCACTCTCTGGGTGAAGAAGTTTCTCCTTATCTCGGTCCTAAATGGCTTACCCCTTATCCTTAGACTGTGACCCCTGGTTCTGGACTTCCCCAACATTGGGAACATTCTTCCTGCATCCAACCTGTCCAAACCCGTCAGAATTTTAAACGTTTCTATGAGGTCCCCTCTCACTCTTCTGAACTCCAGTGAATACAAGCCCAGTTGATCCAGTCTTTCTTGATATGTCAGTCCCACCATCCCGGGAATCAGTCTGGTGAATCTTCGCTGCACTCCCTCAATAGCAAGAATGTCCTTCCTCAAGTTACGAGACCAAAACTGTACACAATACTCCAGGTGTGGCCTCACCAAGGCCCTGTACAACTGTAGCAACACCTCCCTGCCCCTGTACTCAAATCCCCTCGCTATGAAGGCCAACATGCCATTTGCTTTCTTAACCGCCTGCTGTACCTGCATGCCAACCTTCAATGACTGATGTACCATGACACCCAGGTCTCGTTGCACCTTCCCTTTTCCTAATCTGTCACCATTCAGATAATAGTCTGTCTCTCTGTTTTTACCACCAAAGTGGATAACCTCACATTTATCCACATTATACTTCATCTGCCACGCATTTGCCCACTCACCTAACCTATCCAAGTCACTCTGTAGCCTCATAACATCCTCCTCGCAGCTCACACTGCCACCCAACTTAGTGTCATCCGCAAATTTGGAGATACTACATTTAATCCCCTCGTCTAAATCATTAATGTACAATGTAAACAGCTGGGGCCCCAGCACAGAACCCTGCGGTACCCCACTAGTCACTGCCTGCCATTCCGAAAAGTACCCATTTACTCCTACTCTTTGCTTCCTGTCTGACAACCAGTTCTCAATCCACGTCAGCACACTACCCCCAATCCCATGTGCTTTAACTTTGCACATTAATCACCTGTGTGGGACCTTGTCGAAAGCCTTCTGAAAGTCCAAATATACCAACTGGTACTCCTTTGTCCACTTTATTGGAAACATCCTCAAAAAATTCCAGAAGATTTGTCAAGCATGATCTCCCTTTCACAAATCCATGCTGACTTGGACCTATCATGTCACCATTTTCCAAATGCGCTGCTATGACATCCTTAATAATTGATTCCATCATTTTACCCACTACTGAGGTCAGGCTGACCGGTCTATAATTCCCTGCTTTCTCTCTCCCTCCTTTAGTATTTGCTAGGTATTTTTGTTACCCGTATAACCTTTGCAAAGGCTGAAATATACATTCAAGATTTAAGCAATCATTGTAAAGGCTCCCAATATTTATATCCCTCTATGGGGTTACTTGCCTTTAAAGTGGTCAACACCCATTTAAATTAATTAATCTCCCCTTGTAAGGCAAATTCTTAATCCCCACACTCAGCAAACTCACAATTATGGACCCCACTGTGGGCCACAACTAGGTGGGGTCAGCACACTAAAAGTCGGCCGGGTGCCTATAACATGGGCACCAAGTGGCTTCCAGTAGCTATCCCAAACGTCCATTCTTCATATAGTGTACATGTTGGCGTGCTGTTGGACCAATAGGGGTGTCATGATTTGGGATTATTGCCTTTTTGACCCAGGAGGGATTTTTGTTTTAAGCTACAGAGTATTTTTGATATGGGCTGATGAAGATTAATTCACAAAGAGGCAGCCTTCTCTGGATGTTTTTAACATAGGGAAAAGCTGGGTTGCCATGACAAAAAAGGTTTGGAGTGTTAATATGGTAACCATCAAAACCGTTATCTAGGGAGAAAGTGTTGACTAAAAGTTGACCTGGAACTGTAGGTAATTTGTTATCTTGTTTCAGGCTTCCACAGGACATTCATACAAGAAGGTGCGAGTCTTATATACACAGCACAGGCTGTCTGCTAACAATCCACTCTTGCAAGGGCCATAGCTGCTTAATTTTCCCCTCCCTATCTCTGTAATCTCCTCCAGCCCCACAACGCCTCCTCTAATTCTGCCCTCTTGGGCATCCCTGATTATAATTGCTCAACCATTGGTGGCTGTGCCTTCTGTTGCCTGGGGCTCAAGCTCTGGAACTCCCTCCCTAAACCTCTCTGCCTCTCTACCCGTCTTTCCTCCTTCAAGACGCTCCTTAATACCTAGACGCGAACGATGCCTGCATCTGCGCACATTCTGAGGCTGAACTCCAGCACATAGTCGACGTATTTACTGAGGCATACGAAAGCATGGGCCTTACACTAAACATCCGTAAGACAAAGGTCCTCCACCAGCCTGTCCTCGCCGCACAGCACTGCCCCCCAGTTATCCAAGATCCACGGCACGGCCCTCGACAACGTGGACCATTTCCCATACCTCAGGAGCCTCTTATCAACAAAAGCAGACATTGATGAGGAGATTCAACACCGCCTCCAGTGCAGCCTTCGGCCGCCTGAGGAAAAGAGTGTTTGAAGACCAGGCCCTCAAATCTACCACCAAGCTCATGGTCTACAAGGCTGTAGTAATACCCACCCTCCTGTATGGCTCAGAGGCATGGACCATGTACAGTAGATACCTCAAGTCGCTGGAGATATATCACCAATGATGTCTCCGCAAGATCCTACAAATCCCCTGGGAGGACAGGGGTACCAACATCAGCATCCTCGTCCAGACTAACATTTCCAGCATTGAAGCACTGACCACACTCGATCAGCTCCGCTGGGCAGGCCACATAGTTTGCATGCCAGACACGAGACTCCCAAAGCAAGTGCTTTATGCGGAGCTCCTTCACGGCAAACGAGCCAAAGGTGGGCAGAGGAAACGTTAAAGGGACACCCTCAAAGCCTCCCTGATACAGTGCGACATCCCCACTGACACCTGGGAGTCCCTGGCCAAAGACCACCTTAAGTGGAGAAAGTGAATCCGGGAGGACGCTGAGCACTTCGAGTCTCAACGCCAAGAGCGTGCAGAAACCAAGCGCAGGCAGTGGAAAGAACGCGCGGCAAACCAGTCCCACCCTCCCTTTCCCTCAACCACTATCTGTCCCACCTGTGACAGAGTCTGTGGCTCTCGTATTGGACTGTTCAGCCACCAAAGAATTCACTTCAGGAGTGGAAGCAAGTCTTCCTCAATTCCGAGGGACTGCCTATGATGATGATAATACCTACCTCTTTGACCAGGCTTTTGATCACTTGTGCTAATTTCTCCTCGGTGTCACATTTTTTATCTCAAAACGCCTGTGAAGTGCCTTGGAATGTTTCACTACGTTAAAGGCGCTATATAACTACAAGTTGTTGTTAATTGGAAACTTCACTGACCACATCTATGGACAAGTGAAAGATCAGAGATCAAGGCCCCGTCCCCACTTCTTGTGGATAGGGTAAAAGAGAACAAAGACCGACATGTTCAAGGTCAGTGGGTGAGGTCTGCAGAGAGAGAGGGAGAAGTAAGGCCTAACCAGCTTACTTTAAGAATGAAGCCATTGAAGCTAAGCATAAACCTTGATCTGATTCAGTGCTAAGAACATTGAGCCTGCTAGCCAGGAGAGAGTGCCGGGCTATTTATTCTTATTTTATTATTCTTATTTATGAGATGGAATGGATGTTAAGTATTTGAAGGCATCCTTAGAGGGTTTGGGTACCTGTGGTGACTCTTGCACTGGCCTATGAGGCAACTACAAAATGTATAGCACTTACTGAGGGAGAATGTATTGAGTATGATCCCGGACACTGCTGTTCCACAAAGAAATCTCCAGAAGCAGAACAAGGGGAAGGAGGTGGAGAAAGCCCCGCATGTTCCAGAGATTGCCATCTGGAAGTGGGACCAGAGCAGGAGAGTCCGTCGTCCGTACCTGACAATAAATACAGGGTAAACATTAAGGAAAAGAAACCACCTATTACAGGTTTAACAGTGTTACATAACTGTATTAGTAAGTGATTCACCCGTCCATGCCATGTCTCTGTCTGGTGACATGGTTAATGTTTGGAGCGTGTACTGTTAGTGTTTAGTTGATGTTGTTCAGGACTTTTATAGCTTACAGTGTGTTAAACACCAGCTATCAGCGCGAGTCAGCACTGAACTGTCATAGCAACAGAAGGAGCTCACTTATTGGGCTACAGTTTCCACTGAAAGCAGTCTGGCATCTCGTGCAAGCGGCCATTCCTAGTGTAAGATCAGATGGTGATGGTAGGCAGGATCTTTTAACATAGGGGGCACAACCCATTCTGTTCTCATTCAACATTCATTCACACATACTTTCCAGCGACTGACTGCATTTGGAGCAAAGACCTTGGCTGGTGTTTCTTAGTCCCAGTGTTTCTCAATCCCACTAATTCTGTGACCAGCTGTAGTGCCCCTACTGCCCCCAAGCTGTCATCAGCTGATGCAGCATAGAGTGGCAGGTTTGACTTTCTGACATTTATGGCTCAGCATTCAGTACATTTAGGCACTGAGAGACCGCAGGCTTGACAATTAGCAGTAACCAATGGGAGAAGGGAACACAAACAGAATGCCAACCATTCTGTCTATTGTATAGTCACTCTAGTCAAATTCCACTGACAAGGCTCTTCTAATCGCCTAGTGATCACTGCCAGGATAGTGTCACATGGAACAGGAGGCCCCATGTCTTCATTCCCAGTGTGTGCTGAGTTAGCTGATATAAACCAGTTCATAGAGGACAAAGAGCTCAACATGAGGAAAAAACAGATGTTCGGTACCCGTTGAACCAGAATGCAGCACCTTCGCAAGAGGACGAGGACAAATTGTAATGAAACAAAAGAATGAGACACTAGAGAATCACTTTGTGGAAACTGAGTAGCGTTACCACTCCTTTTATAATTGCAAATTGGGTCTGTTGCCACTATTTGCATTTACCAACTTTAACCAATGATATTTTTCAATCAGCTCCCTTATCACCCACTTTGCTTTACCATCCCTTAACCACGCCACTTTCATCATCCCTGAATAAAACTCTTTCCCCAGCTCCTTCATTAATTCAGTCTCAAAATCCCAAACTGCTCTTCTCTGGCACGCACCTGTCATGGACATCTCTGTTGCTGTTGACCTGTTCAACTGCTCTCTCGCCTCTCCTTTCAATGTCCTTATCTCACCAGATTATTCACCATCTTACCTCTGGTATAGCCCCCGTATCTTAACTCCCTTTAGTCTGAGGACAGTAAAGCTGAGTGCATCTGATGGACGACTGGCCTCATAATTCATGCCAAAAGTACACGGGTAGCTTCCATATGTATCCTGATTATATCCAGCTCCAACTATCCACCACTTCAACCACCTCTGTGCTGTCAAACTGTTTGACTTCCAGTCATGAATGAGTCAAAAACTCCTCCAACTTATCATCAGAACATAAGAAATCGGAGCAGGAGTAGGCCATATGGCCCCTTGAGCCTGCTCCGCCATATCATGGCCGATCCGATCATGGGCTCAGGTCCACTTCCCTGCCCACTCTCCATAACCCCTTATTCCCTTATCGTTTAAGAAAATGTCTATTTCTGTCTTAAATTTATTCAATGTCCCAGCTTCCACAGCTCTCTGAGACAGCGAATTCCACAGATCCACAACCCTTTAAGAGAAGAAATTTCTCCTCATCTCAGTTTTAAATGAGCGGACCCTTATTCTAAGGCCATGCCCCCTAGTTCTAGTCTCCCCCATCAGTGGAAACATCCTCTCTGCATCCACCTTGTCAATCCCCCTCATAATCTTATACGTTTCGATAAGATCACCTCTCATTCTTCTGAATTCCAATGAGTAGAGGCCCAACCTACTCAACCTTTCATCGGGATCCTGCCATAAATTCATTCTCCTTGCCACTGGCTCTATCCCATTTCCCAGCCTTGTGAAGCCTTAGAACTTTGTTCAACCCAGAGCTGAGCTTAAAATCCCACATGTCATCCATCACCAAGACTGCTTACTCTCCTTCATCAGCTTTGCCTGCCTCTGCCCTATCTCCCCGCCACTGCCGCTGAAACACCTATCCACACTGTTGTCATTCTAGACTCCTCCAGTTTCCTCCTTGTCCACCTTCCGTCCTTCACCATAATTTTGTCGTCTGTCCCGCACTAAGTCCCACTCATCCATCACTCCATCCTTGCTGACTTGCATTGGCTCCCTGTCACCCAATGCATTGAATTTAACATTTTTGTTCTCTTCAAATTTCTTCACGGCCTTATCTCAAACTATCGCTGCAAACTCCTTCAGCATTACATCCTTTCCTGCACCCTTTCATCCTCTCACTCTGGCCTTTTCTATATTTCCCCTCTGCTGCCAGTCCTTCCCCCCCCCCCCCCCCCCACCCCTTCCAAGTTCAACTAAGCCACCTTGGCCCTACTCTCTGGAATTCCCTCTCGAAACCCCTTTGCCTTGTTACTTTGGATATGGCAGTATAGTGATTATATTACTGAACTAGTAATCCTGAGGATAAGAGTTAAAATCCCATCATGCCAGTTTGAAACGTTGGACACCTCACTATAAGAAGGATGTGAAAACTTTAGAGAGGGTACAGAAGAGCTTTACTAGAATGGTTCCAGGGATGATTATTCTCCTTAGAGCAGAGAAGACTAAGAGGAGATTTGCTAGAGGTGTTTAAAATCAGGAAGAGTTTAGATAGAGTAGCTAAAGAGCAACTAGTTCCAGTGATGGAAGTGTTGATAATGAGAGGGCACAGATTTAAGGTGATTGGTAAAAGAATCAGAAGCGACTTGAGGAAAAACCATTTTACGCAACAAGTGGTTAGGATTTGGAATGCACTGCCTGAAAGGGCGGTGGATACAGATTTAATGGTAGCTTTCAAAAGGGAATTGGATAAATACTGAAAGGAGAAAAAAGTGCAGGGATACGGGGATAGAGTGGGGGGAGTGGGACTAATTGGATTGCTCTTGGAAAGAGTCGCCACAGGCTCAGTAGGCCGGATGGCCTCTTTCAGTGCTGTACTATTCCACGATTCAATGAATTCAGTGTAAAAGAGCTGGGATCAGTAAAAGTCACCATAAAGCTGTCAGATTGTCGTACAAATTCACGAATGTCCTTTAGGGAAGAAAACCTGCCAGGAGATCACATGGCTCCGGTTGGGGTGGAGTGTAGAATGTTTTGGTATCAGGAGTGTCGCAGTTGTGGTGAGGTGGATTGGTTGGGCTGGGTGTTCTTTGCCTTTCCGTCATAGGTTTATATGTAACCTTTAGGACTGCTGACCGAGGGCCATGTGGTTCTTTGTCGGCCGGGGCTCCTTCTGCGCTGTAAATTTCTATGTTTCTTACCTGATCTGGTGTGATTCCAGCCCCACACCAAAGTGATTGACTCTTAACTATGTCAGCCATGACTCAGTGGGTAGCATACTTACCTCTGAGTCTTGACTTGGATGAAGGGACCGAGTGTAATGTAGCCAAGTTTGCTGATGATACAAAGATGGGTGGGAAAGCAAACTGTGAGGAAGTCACAAAAAATCTGCAAAGTGATATAGACAGGCTAAGTGAGTGGGCAAAAATTTGGCAGATGGAATATAATGTGGGAAAATGTGAGGTTATCCACTTTGGCAGAAAAAATAGAAAAGCAAATTATAATTTAAATGGAGAAAAATTGCAAAGTGCTGCAGTACAGAAGCACCTGGGGGTACTTGTGCATGAGACACAAAAAGTTAGTATGCAGGTAGAGCAAGTGATCAGGAAGGCAAATGGAATGTTGGCCTTTATTGCAAGGGGGATAGAGTATAAAAGCAGGGAAGTCCTGCTACAACTGTACAGGATATTGGTGAGGCCACACCTGGAGTACTGCGTGCAGTTTTGGTCTCCGTATTTAAGGAAGGATATACTTGCATTGAAGGCTGTTCAGAGAAGGTTCACTAGATTGATTCCGGAGATGAGGGGGTTGACTTATGAAGGTAGGTTTGACCTATACTCATTGGAGTTCAGAAGAATGAGAGGTGATCTTATCGAAACATATAAGATAATGAGGGGGCTCGACAAGGTGGATGCAGAGAGGATGTTTCCACTTGTAGGGGAAACTAAAATTAGGGGATAGTCTCAGAATAAGGGTCTGCCCATTTAAAACTGAGATGAGAAGGAATTTCTTCTGAGGGTTGTAAATCTGTGGAATTCTCTGCCCCAGAGAGCTGTGGAGGCTGGGTCATTGAATATATTTAAGGCGGAGATAGATAGATTTTTGAGCGATAAGGGAATAAAGGGTTTTGGGGAGCGGGCAGGGAAGTGGAGCTGAGGCCAGGATCGGATCAGCCATGATCTTATTAAATGGCAGAGCAGGCTCGAGGGGCCAAATAGCCTACTCCTACTCCTATTTCTTATGTTCTGAGTCAAAAGATCATGGGTTCAAGTCCCACTCCAGAGACCTGAACATAAAAAGAAACTCCTAGTGCAGTGCTAAGGGAGTGCTGTACTGTTGAAGGTGCCGTCTTTCAGACGTGACATGAAATTTGCTCTTTCAGGTGAATGTAAAAGATCCCATGGCACTATTTCAAAGAAGTGTAGGGGAGTTCTCCCCGGTGTCTCAGTCAATATTTATCCCTCAATTGACATCATTAAAATGATGATCTCGTCATTATCACTTTGCTGTTTGTGGGAGCTTGGTGTGCACAAATTGGCTGCCGCATTTCCTACATTACAACAGTGACCACACTTCAAAAAAGTACTTCATTGGCTGCAAAGCGCTTTGGGATGTCCAGTGGCCGTGAAAGGCGCTATATAAATGCAAGACATTCTTTTCTTTTGAAGTGGCCAAGGAAGTCCCTGCAAAGAATCAAATCGCTACAAAGAATAATGAGAAAAGACCACACAGGCTGCAGTGGTTCAAGAAGACCCATCACCACCTCCTCAAGGCAGTTACAGGTGGACAATAAAAGTTGGCCTTGCCAATCACGCCCATATCCTGAGAATGAATTAACAAAAAAACTTCTCTTTCAACCATTAAAAAGCTTCCCAAAAATCAACCTTTCCCTCACCGCTCCTAACTATTCCACCATGGTTTGTTACCCATTCCTTTTATCTCTCTTTTTCTCCCTCCTGTCATAAAGTACCCCGAGATGTTTCCTATATTAAAAGCTCTATATAAATGTAAATTGTTTTTGTTGTGTTACACTTCACTGGGATCTTCTGCCCTCCTTTGATTGTGGTACATCACCCAGAGATGTGGGACTTCTGCCTGTCACGGAGATTTGCCCCTGCCGATCTTCTGGCCCTGGGGGTCATTAGCATTTTGGGGGTGGGCTTCCTGGGGAGTCATGCTCAACTGGAGGTGGAGTTTTGCTGGGGCAGGCCTCAATTCTGCCTGCAAAAACAGAAACTGTAAAACATTTCTGGAGCCACTTTAGTTGGTGCATGGCCGCTTTCTGTGAATCCTTGCATAGGTCCTCCTGCAAAAAAAACATTCAAGCACTGCTATCATTAGTACAAACGCTGGATGTCTGAACCTAACAGGCATCCATTGCATCCGGCGTTCAAAGGATGCCAATCATAAGAGCCACGTTGGTTCTGGGGAGCAGAATACAGGAGGCAGCAATAATGCCTCCAAACATTTTACGTCACCGCCTGCTGAAAAAGTTGCAGAAGTTGAGCAGGAAATCACGGCAGTCAATTCCTGGGTGATCAGCCAGCAGCTTAAGCACACCAACTCAACAGTATGCTTTATATAATTCATCCCGCCTTTCTTACTTGTCAGAAAGCCTGCCCAGTATTATGGCTCCTGTCAACAGGCCGGCCATGTAGATTGACTGTGAGATCCGTTTCAGAGACTTCCAGCTGCACACTAGGTCCCACTGTCAAAACAAGGGTGGAACTGACAGTTATTGAGGATTTAACAACATTAATAGTATCTGGGATGTCAGCAAACACCTCACCCCTAACCGATGTTGCACCGGAAATTTTACTTTTTCACCTTGTAACTTTATAGAATCACAATTTATTCATCAGGGTCTGGACTAGATGCTTTGTAATGGTTTGACTTCCTACAACAAGATATGGCTTATTCACTATACACGCATACAATGATTCCTGTATGTTCAGCAGGGTACAGGTTATTCGCTAATGTAATTGTGTGGAATTCCTGTTTCTTCAGCAGGTTAACGGTGGCTGGCATATCTGCATCAAGTTCTTGTTGATCCAGCAGGGTAAGGATTGTTCACTGTGTATGTATTTGGAGTTTGATTTATTCAGCAAGGGGAAAAAAGTTCCTGTTTGTTCACCAGTTTTTAGAATAGGCTAAAGGTTATTGCACACACATGATCTGTGGGCTTAAGCACACACGAGAAGTCATGGCGGCAACTTGCAGGCCTCACTTGCTCTCATTTCAGGATAATGCTGAGAGGAACAGCACAGAAATAGAGACAACAGGCTCAAAATGATGAACATAAGAAATAGGAGCAGGAGTCGGCCATTTGGCCCTTCTCGCCTGCTCCGCCATTAAATAAGATCATGGCTGATATGATCATGGACTCAGCTCCACTTCCTTGCCAGTTCCCAATAACCTTTTACACTCCCTTATCGTTCAAAAATCTGTCTATCTTTGCCTTAAATATATTCAATGACCCAGTCTCCACAGCTCTCTGGAGCAGAGAATTCCACAGATTTACAACCCTCTGAGAGAAGAAATTCCTCCTTATCTCAGTTTTAAATCGGCGGTCCCCTTATTCTAAAACTATGCCCCCTAGTTCTAGATTCCCCGTGAGTGGAAATGTTGTGTATAGAAGAATCCACGAGGCTGAGTACTGTGAGCTAAACTTAGTGTGACCTTAGTTTTTATTACAATTCCAGAGTGCCTAAACAACATGGCAGCGAACCTTTTATACTGGCCCTGCACGTGTGTGCAGGTGACCATTAGGACTCCAACAGTCACTCCCTCTGGTGGCAAATATTACATAGTTACATACATAGCTTCACTCCTCCCCCGAAGTTTTCGGTACAAGTTATTTACAAGTTGAGATGATCCAGAGCCTTTCGCTCCCTGCTTAATTGTTTAAGTTCAAACCCTGGCGTGTGTGAGTTGGTTGGACCATTGCTGCACTGCACCACGGCTGGTCTGACCGGACTGTCAGGAACGGTGGGTTCATCCTCATGATTGACAGTGAGGTCCATTGCTGGTTGGATGTGTGTTAGTGGATCATCGATGGTGATGTCCTCTTCAAGTTGTTCCTAGTTGTCAGTAAATCGCAATTTGGTCTGATCTAAATGCCTTCTGCACGTTTGGCCATTATAAACACCCTATTCCCTTCCTTGGCCAAAACACTGCCAGCAATCCACTTGAGACCATGACCGTAATTCAGGACAAACGCAGGGTCTTTAACATCAATGTCACGTGAAACACTGCGCGATCATGGTACATGTTCTGCCGGTGTTTCCACGTCATCATTAAGATCCGGGTAGACTAGGGAGAGCTTGGTTTTGAGGGCTCTCTTCATTAACAATTCTGCCACGGGAACCCCAGTGAGCAAGTGGGGTCGTGTCCGGTAACTGAACAGAATGCGAGACAAACGGGTCTGCAGGGAGCCATCCGTCACATGTTTCATGCTCCGCTTGATTGTTTGGACTGCCCGCTCCGCTTGACCGTTAGATACAGGCTTAAACGGAGCAGACCTGACATTGCAGGTCATAAACTCGTTGAATTCCGAGCTGGTTGAAACACGGTCCATTGTCACTGACAAGGATGTCGGGCAAGCCATGGGTGGCGAACATGGCCCGGAGGCTTTCAATAGTGGCTGTGGACGTGCTGGATGACATGATTACACATTCAATCCATTTGGAGTAAGCGTCCACAACTACTAAAAACACCTTTCCTAGAAAGGGGCCGGCAAAATCTACGTGGATCCTGGACCACGGTTTGGAGGGCCATGACATAGAAACATAGAAACATAGAAACATAGAAAATAGATGCAGGAGTAGGCCATTTGGCCCTTCCAGCCTGCACCGCCATTCAATGAGTTCATGGCTGAACATGCAACTTCAGTATCCCATTCCTGCTTTCTCACCATACCCCTTGATCCACCTAGTGGAAGGACTGACTACATCTAAATCCTTTTTGAATATATTTAGTGAATTGGCCTCAACAACTTTCTGTGGTAGAGAATTCCACAGGTTCACAACTCTCTGGGTGAAGAAGTTTCTCCTCATCTCAGTCCTAAATGGCTTACCCCTTATCCTTAGACTGTGACCCCTGGTTCTGGACTTCCCCAACATTGGGAACATTCTTCCTGCATCTAACCTGTCTAAACCCATCAGAATTTTAAACGTTTCTATAAGGTCCCCTCTCATTCTTCTGAACTCCAGTGAATACAAGCCCAGTTGATTTAGTCTTTCTTGATAGGTCAGTCCCGCCATCCCGGGAATCAGTCTGGTGAACCTTCGCTGCACTCCCTCAATAACAAGAATGTCCTTCCTCAGGTTAGGAGACCAAAACTACACAATACTCCAGATGTGTAGCAACACCTCCCTGCCTCTGTACTCAAATCCCCTCGCTATGAAGGCCAACATGCCATTTGCTTTCTTAACCGCCTGCTGTACCTGCATGCCAACCTTCAATGACTGATGTACCATGACACCCAGTACTCGTTGCACCTCCCCTTTTCCTAATCTGTCACCATTCAGATAATAGTCTGTCTCTCTCTTTTTACCACCAAAGTGGATAACCTCACATTTATCCACATTATACTTCATCTGCCATGCATTTGCCCACTCACCTAACCTATCCAAGTCACTCTGCAGCCTCATAGCATCCTCCTCGCAGCTCACACTGCCACCTAACTTAGTGTCATCCGCAAATTTGGAGATACTACATTTAATCCCCTCGTCTAAATCATTAATGTATAGTGTAAACAGCTGGAACCCCAGTACAGAACCTTGCGGTACCCCACTACTCACTGCCTGCCATTCTGAAAAGTACCCATTTACTCCTACTCTTTGCTTCCTGTCTGACAACCATTTCTCAATCCATGTCAGCACACTACCCCCAATCCCATGTGCTTTAACTTTGCACATTAATCTCTTGTGTGGAACCTTGTCGAAAGCCTTCTGAAAGTCCAAATATACCACATCAAATGGTTCTCCCTTGTCCACTCTACTGGAAACATCCTCAAAAAATTCCAGAAGATTTGTCAAGCATGATTTCCCTTTCACAAATCCATGCTGACTTGGACCTATCATGTCACCTCTTTCCAAATGCGCTGCTATGACATCCTTAATAATTGATTCCATCATCTTACCCACTACCGATGTCAGGCTGACCGGTCTATAATTCCCTGTTTTCTCTTTCCCTCCTTTTTTAAAAAGTGGGGTTAATGACCACAGACTCAGTGGAGCCTCCCTTGGTGCATTGCTCAGTTGCGAGCAAGTGTTACACTGATGCATGCATGACTCCAAGTCCGAGTCAATGCCGGGCCACCAAACATGCAACCCGGCAATTGCCTTCATCGTGACAATGCCTGGGTGGGTATTGTGTAGGTCGCATATAAACATTTCCCTGCCTTTTTTTGGCAAAACCACACGATTATCCCAAAAGAGACAATCCGACTGGATGGACATTTTATCTTTGCATCGGTGAAACGGCTTAATTTCATCTTGCAATTCCCCGGGAACAGTCGACCAGGTATCATTTAGGATAGCACAGGATCCTGGCTGATCCAGGTCCTGATCTGGCGAGCTGTGACGGGTGACCCCTCACTCTCAAAAGCTTCCATGACCAGTAGCAAATCTGTGGGCTGCGCCATTTCAACCCCAGAGGTGGGTAATGGTAGCCAGCTGAGAGCATCGGCACAATTTCCAGTGCCTGGTCTGTGGTGGATAACATAGTCATAAGCAGATAATGTTAGTGCCCATCTTTAGATGCGGGACGAAGCATTGGTGTTTATACCTTTGCTCTCTGAAAACAGCAAAATGAGCAGCTTGTGGTCAGTTTCGAGCTCAAACCGAAATAGGTATTGGTGCATTTTCTTAACCCTATATATACATGCTAATGCCTCTTTCTCGACTATACTATCGGCTCTCTCAGCCTTAGACATCTAGACGCGTATGCAACTGATTAGAGGTTACCCGATACATTGGCTTGCTGTAACACACAGCCGACCCCGTACAATGGGATGTCACAAGCTAGCACTAAACGTTTACATAGGTCATAGTGTACAAGTAACTTATTTGAACATAGCAGGTCCCTGACCACCTCAAAGGCTGTGTCTTAAGATTTGCCCCAAACCCAGTCGTCACCCTTACATAGCAATATGTGCAAAGACTCTAACAAGTGCTCAACCCGGGTAGAAAGTTATTGAAATAGTTGAGTCCCAGGAATGAATGCAGCTCTGTCACATTCTGTGGTCTGGATGCATTCTTGATGGGCTCTGTCTTTGAGTCCGTGTGCCTGATGCCATCTGCTGCAATCTTTCTCCCCAAAATTTCGACTTCTGGCGCCAGGAAAACACACTTGGAGCATTTCAACCTGAGTCCCACTCTATCTAGGCGACTTAGAACCTCGTCCAGGTTGTGTAGATGTTCGATGGTGTCACGACCAGTGATCAAGATGTCGTCTTGAAACACAACGGTGCGCGGAACAGATTTCAGCAAACTCTCCATGTTCCTCTGGACAATGACTGCAGCCGAGTAAAATTCCGAAAGGGCACCTGTGGTATATAAACAGCCCTTTGTGTGTGCTGATGCACGTCAGTCTTTCCGAAGATTCAGCCAGTTCCTGTATCATGTAGGCGGAGGTTAGGTCCAACTTGGTGAACGACTTCCTCCCCCGCTAACATTGCGAACAGGTCATCTGCCTTGGGCAGCGGGTACTGGTCCTGTAGTGAGACTCGGTTAATCATTACCTTGTAGTCTCCGCAGATGCTGACCGTGCCATCGCTTTTCAACACCTAAAACAATTGAACTGGCCCACTCGTTGAACTCGACTGGCGATATGATTCCTTCGCGTTGGAGTCTGTCCAGTTCGATCTCGACTTTCTCCCTCATCATGGACTGAACCACCTGAGCCTTGTTATGGACAGGCCATGCATCGGGGCCTAGATGGATCTGTACCTTGGCACCTGTGAAGTTGCCGATGCCTGGTTCGAATAGCGAGGGAAACTTGCTCAGCACTTGAGCACACGAGGCGTCATAGTGCTTTGATGTCGTTCCAATTCCATCTAATCTTTTCTAGCCAGCTTCTGCCGACCAGCATTGGGCCATTGCCTGGAACAATCCACAATGATAGGTCATGCACAGCTCCATCATACAATACCTTCACTGCCGCACTTCCAATGACTGGTATGAGCTCTTTGGTGTAGGTACGCAGCTTTGCATTAATTGGGTTCAGTTTGAGCCTTTGTGCTTTATTGCTCCACAGTTTCTCGAAAGCCTTCTGGCTCATTATTGACTGATTCGCACCCGTGTCCAACTCCATGGATACTGGAACTCCATTTAATTTGACTTTCAGCATTATAGGAGGGCTCTTGGTGGTGAAGGCATGTACCCCATACACTTCTTCCTCGGGTTGAGTTGCCTGTGCTGCATGATCCGCGCCGAATCGATCATCCTTTGCCGCGTGGTATGTCGCAGCACGTTTGCACATTCGCTGGAGGTGCCCCATCGTTGTGCAGCCTTTGCACACGTAGTGCTTGAATCAACATTGATGGGCCCAATGATTACCCCCGTAGCACCAACACGGTACTAATGGATTCACATTCACCCCCGATGGCGGACTCTGAGTCATCACAGGTCTTGCAGACATATAAGCCCTGCCATATGCAGTTCGGCCTGCTAGCGACGTCATTTTATGCACAGTACTTTCTGGTGAGCTTTGATGTTGAGAAGATATCTATTTGGTGTTCTCGTCCGTGGCCATGCATGCCTGGGCGATCGCGATGACCCTACTCAGGTCTAGGGTTTCGGTAGCCAGCAGCTTTCGAAGAATGACCTCGTGGCTGATGCCCAGCACGAAAAAGTCCCGCAGTATTTGCCCCAATGCAGCTCCAAAATCGCAAGGTCCTGCGAGGCGTCTCAGGTCAGCGACATAATCTGCTACATCCTGACTCCCGGAGCGATGATGCGTGTAAAAACGATATCTGGCCATGAGGATACTCTCCTTCGGCTTGAGGTGGTCCCGAACCAGCGTGTACAACTCTGTATATTCCTTCTCCATTGGTTTTGTTGGTGCAAGCAGATTCTTGATGAGGCCGTATATTTTAGGCCCACAGACGGTGAGGAGAACCGCCCTGCGCTTGGCCATGTTAGTGTCTCCTTCCAGCTCATTGGCCACGAAGTACTGGTCAAGACGCTCGAGGAAGGCTTCCCAATCATCACTCTCTACAAATCTCTCTAATATACCAACGGCAGCCATGGTTGCGTGAAGGTTCGTATTCTGTTACTCGTCGCCAGTTGTGTATAGAAGAACTCCACGAGGCTGAGTACTGTGAGCAAATCTTAGTGTGACCTTAGTCGTCTTTATTACAACTCCAGAATGCCTAATGCAGCCAATCTTTTGTACTGGCCCTGCACGTATGTGCAGGTGACCATCAGAACTCCAACAGTCGCGCCCTCTGGTGGCAAGTATTACATAGTTACATACATAACAGGAAACATCCTCTCTGCATCTACCTTGTCGAGCCCCCTCATTATCTTATATGTCTGAATAAGATCACCTCTCATAATAAGAAGCCTCAGGGAGGACACTAGATTAGAAGTAAACTCTCTCTCACAAAAAATAGTGAAGTTGAAACTGTGTCAATTATTCTAACTCCTTCAGAAAGAAACCAGATAAATATCAGTTGGAATGGGAATTCGGTTCCACTGGCAGTTGTCAACGAGAATGATGAAATACTCAGTGGGACGTTGGTGCTTCCTGTGCTGTTGGTGCATGGGGAACAGGGGTGAAATGCTGCCTGTGGGCGGGGCAGCAGATCAGAGATGTGGAAATGTGAGAAAGGATCAGTATTCTGTCATTTTGCTTGGTTAAGTTTCCTGAAGGTGCTGCAGTACGGTTCCACAGGACCAACCGCCCTTGGCACCTTGTCTAAGAAACCATTCCACTCAGTCTCACATGCACTTACCAGCTGAGCCCCTGGGCTGGTGCCTTCACATTTATAGTGATGGGAAAATAATGTCACCTCTTTAGGCAGCAACTTTATTTAAGCTACTTTTTTTTAACCTGCACTGATTGCAATGGGGGAGCAGAATCATGTGTTGGATTTTGCTCTCATTTACTGCAATAAATTATCTTTTTTGCAGTGTAGACAGTTCCACTCCTTAGCCACATCACCTAGAGCGTGTTAATAGCTTACTAACTGAAGTGATGTCGATCAAGTGCAAAATTATATTAACTGGGAGGGGGAATTATACTAAGCAGGGTTGTTATACCAGGAGCAGGTATCATATCACTTTCAGATAGACATTATATAAGTATCTGCTGTTTGCCAGTAAAAAAGGAGGGAGAGAGAAAACAGGGAATTATAGACCTGACAGCCTGACATCGGTAATGGGTAAAATGATGGAATCAATTATTAAGGATGTCATAGCAGCGCATTTGGAAAGAGGTGACATGATAGGTCCAAGTCAGCATGGATTTGTGAAAGGGAAATCATGCTTGACAAATCTTCTGGAATTTTTTGAGGATGTTTCCAGTTGAGTGGACAAGGGAGAACCAGTTGATGTGGTGTATTTGGACTTTCAGAAGGCTTTCGACAAGGTCCCACACAAGAGATTAATGTGCAAAGTTAAAGCACATGGGATTGGGGGTAGTGTGCTGACATGGATTGAGAACTGGTTGTCAGACAGGAAGCAAAGAGTAGGAGTAAATGGGGACTTTTCAGAATGGCAGGCGGTGATTAGTGGGATACCGCAAGGTTCTGTGCTGGGGCCCCAGCTGTTTACACTGTACATTAATGATTTAGACGAGGGGATTAAATGTAGTATCTCCAAATTTGCGGATGACACTAAGTTAGGTGGCAGTGTGAGCTGCGAGGAGGATGCTATGAGGCTGCAGAGCGACTTGGATAGGTTAGGTGAGTGGGAAAATGCATGGCAGATGAAGTATAATGTGGACAAATGTGAGGTTATCCACTTTGGTGGTAAAAACAGAGACAGACTATTATCTGAATGGTGACAGATTAGGAAAAGGGGAGGTGCAAAGAGACCTGGGTGTCATGGTACATCAGTCATTGAAGGTTGGCATGCAGGTACAGCAGGCGGTTAAGAAAGCAAATGGCATGTTGGCCTTAATAGCGAGGGGATTTGAGTACAGGGGCAGGGAGGTGTTGCTACAGTTGTACAGGGCCTTGGTGAGGCCACACCTGGAGTATTGTGTACAGTTTTGATCTCCTAACCTGAGGAAGGACATTCTTGCTATTGAGGGAGTGCAGCAAAGGTTCACCAGACTGATTCCCGGGATGGCGGGACTGACCTATCAAGAAATACTGGATCAACTGGGCTTGTATTCACTGGAGTTCAGAAGAATGAGAGGGGACCTCATAGAAACGTTTAAAATTCTGACGGGTTTAGACAGGTTAGATGCAGGAAGAATGTTCCCAATGTTGGGGAAGTCCAGAACCAGGGGACACAGTCTAAGGATAAGGGGGAAGCCATTTAAGACCGAGATGAGGAGGAATTTCTTCACCGAGAATGGTGAATCTGTGGAATTCTCTACCACAGAAAGTTGTTGAGGCCAATTCACTAAATATATTCAAAAGGGAGTTAGATGAAGTCCTTACTACTAGGGGGATCAAGGGGTATGGTGAGAAAGCTGGAATGGGGTACTGAAGTTGCATGTTCAGCCATGAACTCATTGAATGGTGGTGCAGGCTAGAAGGGCCGAATGGCCTACTCCTGCACCTATTTTCTATGTTTCTATGTTTCTTATTGTGATTAATAATGAGACATCTTGTTTCCCTCCTTACTCGTGCCATTAGTAGGGAGTTACCAGCAGGGCAGAGGGAAAGGGTATGGCACACTTGGTGCTCATTGTGATCTTCCACTCCATTTTCTCTCGACTAATATCTGTAGGAATAAGTTTAAGTAAGAGCCAGTGTTTTCTATTCCAATGTTCTCCTTGGATGGTGCTTACTACTGCTAGGGTATTGGACCCACAGTCACTGGTGGCCCTCCTGTACCTTGCCCCAGTAGTCATTCTCCAATTGCAAGCTTAGACAGAGATGTCAACAGGCTGTTGGTGGATCTTAAAGCTGAGCCCAGTCCTGTCATCTCCGAGGTCCACACTGTTATATATGTGAACTTGTATTTACTCTGTACAGCCACCAGAGGGCTCATTCCCTGGAGTCCCAAGGGATCCCATAATCCCTTGGGAGCACAGGTATTTAAGGAGGGCTTACAGGCTGAAGAGGCACTCTGGAGACCTGCAATAAAAGACTAAGGTCACACTTTACTTTGAGCTCGTAGTGTTCAGACTGACTCTTTCTCCATACATAACACACACATTTGCAGTTTTAAGTAGTGGACATTGGGTTGTAATTTGTAGTGTGAACCCTTGGCTGATATTTCCCCTCCCTATAACAGGGCTATTGTAGTGCCACAGCTTCCACCCCGCCAAGATTAGCTAACTCAACACAGAAAGCAAACATGGGCTCTTCTAGTCTTTATGGCTCAGAACCACACCGGTGATCAGTTTTCCCACTGAGCCAACAAGTGGGCTGAAGCTGGTGTTACCCTGGCAACTATGCATCTCCTGCACATGTGCTGCACATGTACCTGGATGTTTGAACTGAAAACTCCTCACAGAGGTGAGATTATCCCAGTGTATACACATCAATTTATAAAACTTCCTTTAGTTCCACATTATACGCAATGTTATTAAGTGATTAGGCATTATCAGACGTACCTCGCTAATTATTGTAGCTTTAAACTTGGAGTTGTCATACGTCCACCCGTCAGTGCACATCTGTGTGTCATATTTGGTCCCTTTTCCCTGCGTCTTGTTGAGATCCAGAAGGTGCCACTGAGGTGAGGAATACTCACGGCATTTCTCCAGCTGCTGCTCCTGATCCAGAGGGATGAAAACCCGGAGAAGCTCCTCTGTCTGCAGTTTGTCTGTAACATTAACGTAACTCGAGCCATTCGCTTCCAAACGGATCCTACAGTGATGATCGGGTATAGCAGCCACAAAGTTCTGAAGTAGGTTGTGGCTAGGCATGATTATAGCTGGGAATGCCAGCAACAAAATGTGGATGATTTGGAATTTTCCAAAACTTCCAACATCCTCCAGGATATCACCGAAGCTCATGGCTGCAGATTACAGATGAAGACCCTAGTGCAGAGAGACTGTTACTGACTGAGAGATCGTGACTCTGACAAAGACTCTACTGTAGAGACGTTGAACCTTTGGCTGCACTGATCATTAGGACATACATTAAGTAATGTTTAATCTAGTGATAACACAGTTACTTTTTCACTCTAAATTGCTAAACTTGGTTTAGTAAGTTTGGACACAAAAAGTCCAAGGAATTTTGGTTGGTGTAGGTGGGGGTTTGGGGGAGTTATTGGTCAACAGTATACTGTTACCGACATTTGGGAAGTTGCGTCAAATAATTCACTGCATCTTCTCAGTGTGCTAACTCATCTGCATATATAGCACCCCTATCCTTCTAGAAGCATTTCAGGTCAAATTAATTGAAGTAGCTGATCCATAAATAGATGGTGGGGGAAAAAATGGACAAAGATTTTATTCACTTGAATTTGTATTAGACTGAATGTCAGGATTGTGGAACTCTTTACCTGCCTCAGTCTTCCCTTCCACCTATAATCGATAGACCTATAAAACCTAAGCTTCATATCACTGGACACTGCTCCTTAACTTAGCACATCTTCTTGAGAATGGTCTGCTTAGAGTGCTTCTAAACAGTGTTAAAGTTGCGAATTTGGAGAGTGTGGGAATTCGGTGCAGATGGAGATGCTTTTTGCCTGTAATACTTGTACTGCTTTGTGTTATAAGTAAATATTTAATTAAATTTACCTGTAAATTATCTATAACCTAGGGTGTTTCTGTGACTCAAAGGCTGTTTCCAGTGGGGTTCTGCAGGGCTCAGTACTAGGTGCCTTGCTTTTTGTGGTACCCTGTATATATATCAATGATTTAGACTTGAATGGAGAGGTTATGATTAAGAAGTTTGCAGATTATACTAATATCAGCTGTGTGGTTGATAATAAAGAAGAACTGGTCAGCTGGATAGAACAGTGGCAAATGGAATTCAATCCAGAGAAGTGTGAGGTACTGCATTTGGGGAGGGCTAACAAGGCGAGGGAAATTGGTAGGACACTGAGAAGTGTAGTGGAACAAAGGGACCTTGGAGTGCATGTCCACCGATTCCTGAAGGTAGCAGGCCAGGTAAATAAGGTGGTTAAGAAGGCATACGGAATACTTGCCTTTATTAGCCGAGGCATAGGGCCCGAATTTGTTGAAGGCCTCCGCCTGCCCAAGTGGCCACCGAGGTTCCTGACGGTACTTTGAGCGGGGTTTTCATCGGAGAGGTCCCTCGAAGGTCAGCGGGCGGCAAATAAGTGACTTACGTCGCCAATCTGGGCGGCAAGCAGAGGGAGCTCTCGTTCTTGGTGGCAAAGGCGCTTGCGGCCCAAGTGCCGCCGAGGATGGAGTGGGGCCCACGGAGGGTCGAAGAGCTGAAAAGCAAAAGCATTTGAAAAGAAAATTCGAAGACCTTCAGGGGACCCCATCCAAGTAAGTCACTGTGGGGAAAAAAACATTTTAAAAGTACACTAACCTTTTTTTCAGGATCTTTCTACCTACCGTTGGGGACAGACCTGCCTCCAGCCAGCGGTCCACCCCCGTTCTGGCACTGACTCCCACCCGCACCAATCTGGCAGCTCGACAGGCGGGAACTCACTTACACTACTTGGCCGTCCGCTGACGTCAGCGGGCAGTTTCCGGTGGCTCTCCCCTCCCGCCCGCCCGCTCCAGCCCACCTCGAAAGCGGATCTTCACGAGGAATGTCGGAGGCAGTGGGCAGTAAGGTGATCAAATTCGGGCCCATAGAATACAAGAGCAGGGACATTATGCTTGGACTGCATAAAACACTAACTCGGCCACAGCTGGAGTACTGTGTGCAGTTCTGGTCACCACATTACAGGAAAAATGCTATTGCACAAAAAGGATACAGAGGAGACTTACAAGGATGTTGCCTGGACTGGGAAATTTTACCTATGAGGAAAGCTTGCATAGGCTGGGCTTGTTTTCTTTGGAACAGAGAAGGCTGAGGGGAAAGTTTATTGAGATGTATAAAATCATGGGGGGGCCTAGAAAGAGTGGATAGGACAAACCTATTTCCCTTAGCAGAATGGTCAACAACCAGGGGGCATAGATTTAAAGTAATTGGGGGGAGGTTTAGAGGGGATTTGAGGGGAAATGTCTTCACCCAGAGGGCGGTGGGGGTCTGGGGCGGAACTCACGGCCTGAAAGGGTGGTAGAGGCAGAAACCCTCACCACATTTTAAAAGTACTTGGATGTGCACTTGTAACCTCCGGGACTGCGGACCGAGAGCGGGAAAGTGAGATTCGGCTGGATAGCTCTTTGTTGGCCGGCGCGGACACGATGGGCCGAAATGGCCTCCTTCCGTGCTGTAAGTTCCTAGGATTCTATGAATGTACATTCCATTGTGAAATAAGGATAACATTAGATTAAGAGAAGAGGCTTATAATGTTGTGAAGAATAAGCTTAAGGATTGGGAGAGATTTAAAAACCAGCAAAGGATGACCAAAAAATTGATTAAAAATGGAGAAAATAGACTACGAGAATAAAATAGCAAGAAATATAAAAATAGATTGTAAGCCCTTCTACAAGTATGTAAAAAGGAAGAGTAGCAAAAGTGGGCATTGGTCCCATTGAGGCTAAAACACGAGAAATTATAATGGGGAATTAGGAAAGGGGTCAGCCATTTAAGATTGAGATGAGGATGAATTTCTTCACTCAGAGGATTGTGAATCTTTGGAATTCTCTACTGCAGAGGGCTGTGGATGCTGAATCGTTCAGTACATTCTCGAGGAAGGCGAAGAGCTCTCGGAATACCCTCGGCGAGTAAGGCCTCCTGTCGAGAGCTCTGATGGCTCTCCTCCCTCTGGCCACATGTTCCACTCTTTTTCGCTGCCTCTGATCCCTCCGCCGTAGATCCTAGAGGGCGATGTCGACTGCCAGTGATGTAAGCCAAGCGTAGCGGTTTGATTTTTTTAAAGAATAAATGTAACTACTTTTTAGTTACCACAACACTCCTGATACAAAATCATCTTTAAATTGCTGAATTAAACTGTTGCACAATATCAAACTGACAAGAAAGCACTGACACTCCACTAACCTGACAGCTGCAACTCATTGATCATAATCCCTTTAATTAACATCCCTGGAGTCAGCTTCCAGCTGCTTCACGCCAGCTCTCCCTGTTGCTGTTTGGTTGGAGGCGGCAATCAATTTTGCAGATTGGGCAGCTAGTGAATGTTGCACACTCATTGACATCACGATCTGCCTGCCTTATACTGGCCCCACAGGGGGGGAATCGGATTTTCCGTGCTTTGTTGGATTCGCCTCGCTCCAGTGGTACTGCATCAGCGCTAGCGCTAACAGGAGATGCTCAGGTTCTGAATTCTCCCCCCCCCCCCCAATGACTTTACAGTCGGCTTTACAGACCTCATCTTGCACTGACTCTGAGTTTATACAAGTTCATTTCATGGCAACTTTGAGTGCTGACATCATCGTTATACATTTAGCTATTTGTCCAGGAAACAATTTAGTAACAATAATGGAGAGAAATGTCATGTAAAGGATAATTGGAGGAGCTGAGAAAAACTCCTGGGTGCATTTCCTTCTTTTACTCAAAAAGAACCAATCACGGAAACTGGGCATCTTCAAACCGGAGGAGCTGGAACGGGGCAATCAGCACCTCCTTGGACCTCATGTAAGGCCATTTTTGAAATTTCTCATTGCAGTAGGCTGCTCTGCATGAGTGGAGATCATTTGCCCACTGATTTTGACAGCAGCCACCAGGCCATAATTATGCAACCACTAAACTTAGGTTGGATCAAGTGGGGGAGTAAAATCATCGCCCCATGTCTTGCTATGGTAATTAGTGCACCTTTGTATAGACACTGATATGAATGGTTATCCAAGTACAAAGAGTATTTAAAACAAGAGTCAGCTATCAATTATATAGCTAGTAGTATAAGACATTTGTTTTCATGTTACGCAAGTGGTTTTCAAACCGTTCTCATTGATGATTACCTGCAATTATTAACACACTCCCAGAGACCTCCTGCAAATACTGACACATTTCCTGGGATTCCTTGCAAACCCAAGGCATCCTGACCTGAATTCCAAAAGACAGTGTCAGCTATCCAAAGGGAAACAGTGCTATCATTGCAAGAAAAACATTTTTAATTACTTCGACCACCATATTGATTTCCTTGTTGGAATTCATGCAGAATAAAGTACACAGTGCTTGTAAATCAACAATACATAATATTGTGTTCCTAACACAGATGAGACTGCACACAGGGAGGTTAAAGTAACAGTGACCTCAGTCTTTATTAAGACACTCCAGAGTGAGGAACAGGCCTTAGGGGCCGGCTTATATACAGTGCTCCCAAGGGATGCTGGGATCCCTTGGGACTTCAGGGGATGCGCTCCCTGGTGGCGGAACATGGGAGTGCATGCTCTACAGATACACAGCACATAAAATATGGAAATCTGACAAAACACAGACAGCAATCTGATGGGTTTGAAACCCCTGGACTTCGTTGGGTCCAGGGGCCCCAGTTTGAGTGTTCTACTGTACTGCCCTCAATCTCGGAAAATAGGGAGCCAGAGTTTTTCCTGCAACCCGATTTATAAGTGAGAAGCATAGGTGAAGAACAGAGGCCCATAATTGTAGGACATCCCCAAGGTGAAAATGAGAAGGAGACAAGCAAAATAAATGAGGTAGTGATGAGATTATTCCAAGTAGTGTTTAAAATGTCCATAGACTATAGAGTGAGGAGAAGCGTGCGGAAGGTAACAAGTTCTACAGTTTAAGATTTTGAATGAGTTTGAGTGAGGAGGCAGGAACATAGGAGCAGGAGGAGGCCATTCAGCTCCCCGAGCCTGTCAGGCCATGACGATCTGTACCTTAACTCTATTTGCCTGCATTTGTTCCATAGCCCTTGATACCCTAACCTAACAAAAATCTGACAATCTCGTGTCTTGACGATTTTAATTGACCCAACATCCACAGTCTTTAGGGGAAAAGTTCAAGATTTCCTTGACCTTCTGTGAAAAGTGCTTTCCGACTTCACTGCTGAATGGCTGAGGTCTAAAGTTAAGATTATGCCCCCGTAACATTACCCAGTAGAAATAGTTTCTCTGTATCTACCCTATCAAATCCCTTTATCATTTTAAAGACCGCGATTAAACTGAAGGGATACAACCAACTTTATGCAACTCTTTAAGCCTTGGTATCATTCTGGTAACTCTGCGCTCCTTCGAAGGTCAGTATATCTTTCCTGAGGTTCGGAATCCAGAACTGAACGCAGTACTCCAGATGTGGTCTCACCAAGACTCTGTACAACTGAAGCATCACTTCCTCATTTGAATTCCAACCTCCTTCAGATAAAGGGCAACATTACATTAACCTTTTTGATTATTGTTTGCACCTGTGCACTAGCTTTTAGCGATTTGTGTACCTGGCCACCTAAATACTTTTGTTCCTCCATAGCCCCTAGTCTCTCATCTTTAAGAAAATAATTCCGATTTGTCTTTATCAGATCCAAAGCTTCCCCACATTGTACTCCATCTTCCGGGAGCAGTATTAACATGTAAAATGGTATAGTTAGTGTAAGAGCAACAAGAAACCAAAGTTCAGGGCAACCAATGAGCCTCATAACATTATTAAAATAGAGAGAGGCTAGAAAGGCTGCAAGGGAGAGAGGTTGGAGGTGAGGGAAACATTACTTATCAGACAAGATCAGACCTATCAAGACGAGATGTTTTCTCTTGTATCGTATGCGAGAGAGGGGTTAGAAGAGCTTCCCACATAAGGAGAGAGTATTCAACTCTTGGACAGTATTGGAGTTTGAGAAACTATTTAGGAGTTGTAGAAGACAAAAGCAGTGTTTGGCACAAACGAGGAAACTGAACTTCTTGGAGGTGCCTTCAGCAATGGAGGAGATAAAATGAGTTCAGAGGTCGAGAAAGATTAAGAATGTCAATAGATAATACAAGGCATAGAATAGTACAGCACAGAAAGTGGCCATTCGGCCCAACGAGTCTGTGCCTGCTCTTTCGATAACAAACAGGTGAAGTACTGCCTCTTACAGACAATCATTGATGGTATTGGTTGGAGCAACTTAAGCTGTTGAATTTAGGGTATCACAATTGTGTATTGCACATTAAAGTGTTTTGGCTGAAGTGCGATCTTTTTTCCTACACTGTATTGGTGACAGTACACTTACACCAGTGAAAATACAGTTTTTATGGTAAAACAATTGTATATTAAGTAATTTTCTGTATTCTGGACATAATTAATGTGACAGCTGATTTTGTCACAGAATACGGATATTTCTTTTGCCATCTTTCTACCTCCCTGTGGTGAAACGGTGCTGGGGTACGATTCACAGGTGCCAAGTCTCTGCCCCAGCACTGAGCCTCGGCCCCCAACCTCACACGATCATCTCCTCCTGCACCAATGTGAACGTTTTCCATCCCTGCATTAGCAGTCCTGTGGCCTCTCTGAGAAAGACTGCCAGTTTAGGTCCCATTTAAGGTCAGTTTGATGCTGTGTATCCATGTCAGATAAGAGTAGGACAAAGAAAACAAACCCAGCCTATCCAATTTTTCCTCATAGCAACATTTCTCCAGTTCTGGCAACATCCTTGTAAATTTCCTCTGTACCCTCTCTAGTGCAATTAAAGGAAAGATTCCTTTAATATGGTGACCAGAACTATATGCAGATCTCTAGCTATGGCCTACTTTGCATTCAACCAACATATGAATGTCCACAGATCCCTGAAGGTAGCAGGACAGGTAGATAAGTTGGTTAAGAAGGCATATGGGATACTTGCCTTTATTAGCCGAGGTATAGAATATAAGAGCAGGATGGTTATGCTTGAACTGTGTAAAACACTAGTTAGGCCACATTTAGAATACTGCGTACAGTTCTGGTCACCACATTACAGGAAGGACGTGATTGCACTGGAGAGGGTACAGAGGAGATTTAAGAACATAAGAACATAAGAATTAGGAACAGGAGTAGGCCATCTAGCCCCTCGAGCCTGCTCCGCCATTCAATAAGATCATGGCTGATCTGGTCGTGGACTCAGCTCCACTTACCCACCCTCTCCCCGTAACCCTTAATTCCCTTATTGGTTAAAAATCTATCTATCTCTGACTTGAATACACTCAATGAGCTAGCCTCAACTGCTTCCTTGGGCAGAGAATTCCACAGATTCACAACCCTCTGGGAGAAGAAATTCCTTCTCAACTCGGTTTTAAATTGGCTCCTCCGTATTTTGAGGCTGTGCCCCCTAGTTCTAGTCTCCTCCACCAATGGAAACAACCTCTCTGCCTCTATCTTGTCTATCCCTTTCATGATTTTAACTGTTTCTATAAGATCACCCCTCATCCTTCTGAACTCCAAGGAGTAAAGACCCAGTCTACTCAATCTATCATCAATAAGGTAACCCCCTCATTTCTGGAATCAGACTAGTGAATCGTCTCTGTACCCCTTCCAAAGCTAGTATATCCTTCCTTAAGTAAGGTGACCAAAACTGCACGCAGTACTCCAGGTGCGGCCTTACCAATACCTTATACAGTTGCAGCAACACCTCCCTGCTTTTGTACTCCATCCCTTTCGCAATGAAGGCCAACATTCCATTCGCCTTCCTGATTACCTGCTGCACCTGCAAACTAACCTTTTGGGATTCATGCACAAGGACCCCCAGGTCCCTCTGCACCACAGCATGTTGTAATTTCTCCCCATTCAAATAATATTCCCTTTTACTGTTTTTTTTCCCAAGGTGGATGACCTCACACTTTCCGACATTGTATTCCATCTGCCAAACCTTAGCCCATTCGCTTAACCTATCCAAATCTCCTTGTAGCCTCTCTGAGTCCTCTACACAACCTGCTTTCCCACTAACCTTAGTGTCATCTGCAAATTTTGTTGCACTACACTCTGTCCCCTCCTCTAGGTCATCTATGTATATTGTAAACAGTTGTGGTCCCAGCACTGATCCCTGTGGCACACCACTAACCACTGATTTCCAACCGGAAAAGGACCCATTTATTCCGACTCTCTGCTTTCTGTTCGCCAGCCAATTCTCTATCCATGCTAATACATTTCCTCTGACTCCTCTGATTTACGAGGATGTTGCCAGGACTGGAGAATTTTAGCTATGAGGAAAGATGTTTAGGTTGGGGTTGTTTTCTTTGGAACAGAGGAGGCTGACAGAAGACTTGATTGAGGTGCATAAAATTATGAGGGGCCTAGATAGAGTGGATAGGAAGGACTTATTTCCCTTGGCAGAGGGACCAATAACCAGGGGACGTAGATTTAAAGTAATTGGTGGAGGGATTAGAGGGGAGGTGAGGAGAATTTTTTCACTTAGAGGAAGGTGGAGGTCTGGGGCGGAACTCACTGCCTGAAAGAGTGGTAGAGGCAGAAACCCTCATCACATTTAAAAAGTACATGGATGTGCATTTGAAGTGCCGTAACCTACAGGGCTACTGACCAAGAGCTGGAAAGTGGGATTAGGCTGGATACCGCTTGGTCGGCCGGCACGGACACGATGGGCCGAATGGCCACCTGCGCCGTAAATTTCTATGATTCTAATAGAAATCAGATGGCCCCAAACTTATTTCTTGTGCTTCTATTTCAGCTTTATAATGATTTATGTTTCTATCACCTCAATGATATAATACATAATATTCAGCATCAGAAATATTCTGGGTTAAGAATGCGTTATTGTATGACCTGTTGCGAAAAAATGCATGTATGTTACAAAACATCGGTCACCACGCAGCAGCTCAGAGGGCTATTGTGGTGTTGAGAGCGAGATGTTTTTGGTTAAATAGTCTGTTCTATCAGTGATTTTTGTGTTCCCTGCAGTTCAATCTCATCCCTCTTTGGCTCTTTTTCTTTTTCAGCACCTTTTTTTGCTCTGGAAAATAAATAACAAAACAGCGTTTAGAAAACATGCCAAGTTTTCTGTGTATTTCTCAGTGTTAAGTCCTGACTCTAATGTACTGACTTACACGAGGCACATGCTGAAGTCAAGGTCACTCAGGACCTGCACCTTTAATTTCAGCTCTCCAGTGCTGTACTTGCCTGAGACTTCCCTTTATATACCTCAGTGGGACAGGTATGGAGTGTCTCCTGCAAGTGCACCCCTGGTGGTAAGGTATGCTTATTGTTACAGGTCATATCCAGTTACAGTCATGTATAGCATGGTAAGATACAGTGAAATAGAGTAATGTGAGATACATGACATCACCCTCCCCCAAGGTCTTATTGACTTTACAGATTCAGTCTCTCAGGTGGTCTGCGCTCTCGCGTGGAGCGTCTGAGTTGTGGGTCAGTTGTTTGCCTTGGTGCCTGTTTTTCGTTGGGTGTGATTGCTGGTATCTCGCCTGGGCTGTCTGTTGAGACTGCCCTTTCCTCAGGTTCATAAGAACATAAGAATTAGGAACAGGAGTAGGCCATCTAGCCCCTCGAGCCTGCTCCGTCATTCAACAAGATCATGGCTGATCTGGCCGTGGACTCAACTCCACTTACCCACCTGCTCCCCATAACCCCTAATTCCTTTATTGGTTAAAAATCTATCTATCGCCTCCCTGCCTCGTAAGGGCATAACTACTCGGCTGCCCCACATCAGGCAGTCTGCCTGTAGTGAGAGTTCATGCAAGCGTCTATGGAAAGGTTTGACCTCCTCAGGGCAGGCATCGCAAGCCTCTGCCCAGTCACCGGTTAAAACAGGTTGTTCCACCTGTCTGTCCACCAGGTGTGGTGTGAGTTCCACATTGTAGTCTGCTTCTGGTTCTTCAATGTTATCAGTGAATCTACTTTTTACTTAGTCTACATGCCTCTGGCAGGTTTAGCCATTGTCCATTTGTACAACCAGTAGCCTGTTTCCCTCTTTGTCTGTTACTGCCCCTGCATTTGGGACCCCGGCCATAGTTTAGCACAAACACTTTGTCCCCTATCTCATTCCACCTCCCCCTCGAATTTCGGTCATGGTACTCAGTCAGCTTTTGACGCTTAGCCTCAACAATTTCATGCATGTCTGGGAGGATTAACGAGAGCCTGGTCTTTAAGGTTCGTTTCATCAATAGTTGCGCGGGCGGAACTCCAGTCAACGAATGCGGACGAGATCTGTATGCCAGCAGCAGTCGCGACAGGCGGCTCTGCAGCGTGGGACCTTGGATTCTGAGCATGCTTGTTTAATGATCTGCACTGCTCACTCCACCTGGCCATTGGAGGCCGGCTTGAAAGGTGCCGTCTTAACGTGATTTATACCGTGGTCACTTATAAAATCTTGAAATTCTGCGCTGGTGAAGCACGGACCATTATTACTGACCAATATGTCAGGCATGCCGTGTGTTGCAAACATGGTTCTAAGGCTCTCCACAGTGGTGGAGGTGGTGCTCGAGTTTAAAATGGTGCACTCGATCCCTTTTGAAAATGCATCAACGACTACGAGGAACATTTTGCCCATGAATGGACCCGCATAGTCTACATGCACCCGCGACCACGGTTTGGTGGGCCAGGGGCTTAGGGGGGCCTCTCTGGGGGCATTACTGAGTTGGGTAAAAATGGTGCACCGATGGACGCAGAGCTCCAAGTCCGCGTCAATGCCAGGCCACCAGACATGAGATCTGGCTATGGCCTTCATAAGGACGATCCCCGGGTGCTCGCGATGGAGCTCCGGACAAACGCCTCCCTGCCTCGTAAGGGCAAAACTACTCGGCTGCCCCACATCAGGCAGTCTGCCTGTAGTGAGAGTTCATGCATGCGCCTGTGGAAGGGTTTGATCTCCTCGGGGCAGGCATTGCGAGCCTCTGCCCAGTCACCGGTTAAAACGCATCTTTTAACTAGAGATAACGTGGGGTCGCTGGTCGTCCAGGCTCTGATTTGGCGAGCCTTCATGGGTGAACCTGTGGATTCAAAGGCATTGATTGCCATGACCATCTCACAGTCCTGTTCATCGGACTCTTCTGTGGCCGCCAGGGATAGCCTGCTAAGCGCGTCGGCACAGTTGTCTGTGCCTGGTCTGTGCCTTATCGTGTAGTCGTAAGACGCCAGCATGAGTGCCCACCGCTGAATGCGTGCCGAGGCGTTGGCGTTGATTGCCTTGCATTCGGATAGTAGGGACATGAGGGGTTTGTGGTCGGTTTCTAACGCAAACTTGGCCCCGAAAAGGTATTGGTGCATCTTTTTGACACCGTACACGCACGTGAGCGCCTCCTTCTAAACCATACCGTACTTGCGCTCCGCCCGCGAAAGTGACCTGGAGGCATAAGCAACGGGCTGCAATTGACGTGCTGTAAAACGCACCCGACCCCGTACGCTGACGCATCACACGTAAGGACTAACTTTTTACCTGGGTCAAAAAAGACTAAAACACTCTTGGAACATAGAAGGTTGCGTGCCTTATTGAAGGCGCGTTCTTGGGCGTCCCCCCAAAACCAATCGCACCCCTTTCTGAGTAGCACGTGGAGAGGCTCCAGCAGCGTGCTCAAGTTCTGCATAAAGTTCCCAAAGTAATTGAGTAGCCCGAGAAAGGCGCGCAGTTCCGAGACATTCCGGGGCCTGGGTGCCAGGCAAATCGCTTCGGTTTTGGATTCGGTTGGGCGGATTCCATCAGCGGCAATCCTTCTGCCCAAAAATTCAACCTCAGGCGCGAGAAACAGACACTTGGATTTCTTAACTCTTAGGCCTACCCGATCCAATCGACTTAGTACTTCCTCAAGATTGCGGAGATGAGAATCGGTGTCCCTGCCTGTGATGAGTATGTCATCTTGAAACACAACCGTCCCCGGGATGGGCTTGAGCAGACTTTCCATGTTGCGCTGGAATATAGCAGCTGCCGACCTGATGCCGAATGGGCATCGATTGTACACAAAAAGGCCTCTATGTGTGTTGATGGTGGTGAGTAGCTTAGACTCTTCAGTCAGTTCTTGCGTCATATACGCAGATGTGAGGTCAAGTTTCGAGAAAAGTTTTCCTCCAGCCAATGTGATAAATAGGTCCTCCGCTCTGGGCAGCGGGTATTGGTCCTGTAGGGAGACTCTGTTTATGGTAGACTTGTAATCCCCACAGATTTGCACGGATCCATCAGGCTTCATGATGGGGCTTGCCCAGTCGCTGAATTCCACGGGAGAAATGATGCCTTCCCGCAGAAGCCGGTCCAGTTCGTTTTCAATCTTTTCCCTCATCACATAAGGCACAATTCTAGCCTTGTGATGGACTGGTCTGGCATTCTGTATGATGTAGATTCTAACTTTAGCTCCTTTGAAGGTGCCCACACCTGGTTGAAAGAGATGTTCAAAACGGCTTAGAACTGTTGAGCAGGAGGTCCGTTCCTCTGATGACATGGCGTGAACATCATCCCATTTCCAATTAAGTTCTGCTAGCCAGCTTCTCCCCAACAGTGCTGGGAGATCCCCGGGGACAATCCACAGGGAAAGTCAGTTCACCATCCCTTTGTGTGTGACTGAGAGCATGGCGCTGCCAAGGACTGGGACGATTTCTTTAGTATAGGTCCTTAGTTTGGTGTCGATCTTTGTGAGTTTTGGTCTGTTGCTTTTGTGCGGCCACAGCTGTTCAAATTGTTGAACGCTCATGAGGGATTGACTGGCCCCCGTGTCCAGTTCCATGTTGACGGGTATCCCGTTGAGTAGAACCCTCATCATAATTGGAGGCGTCTTGGTGTAAGAACAGTGGACATTGATCGTGTTGACCCGCTGTACCTCGGCGTCCCATGCACTGTTCCAACCGTCTTCTGGTCCGCTTTCCGACCCTTCCGATTCATATACCAGCTGAGCTGCTGTTTTCCTGCACATGCGAGCCAGATGCCCTGTGTAGTTGTAGTTTCTGCAAACAGCATGCTGAAATCGACATACCCTGGTTGAGTGCCTTCCCCCACATCTCCAACACAGATCATTTCCATTGTTTCCGAAGGATGAGCTGTGTCTGGCTGATCTCCCTTGAGCTTCTCTCAATCTGTTGTTGATTGCTCGCGTTGTGGGTTGATGAGGTGTGATCGGCCGTTCATGTGGCCCTTGATTTTGATGCCTTCTGGTGCCACTGTCTGCTGTTGAAGGCCTGTTCTCCTGCCTTTGTCTGTGTGTGGGGGTAGCGGTTTGTTTCACAATGTGAACCCCTTGTTCCGATGCCTCGTTGGTTGTCGTACCCGAAGTATAGATCAGCCTCGTTTCTTCTTCGCCTACCAAGAACGTCTGTGCGACGAGTGCTGCTGCCTCTAGAGTCAAGTTCTTAGACTCTAATAAGCTTTTGGAATATGCCTGCATGGCCTATTCCTTCATTAAAAAAGTCTCTCAGTACTTCTCTCCTTAGTTCATCGGGGAACTCACATGAACTAGCCAGCCTCCGATGTTCCGCCACGAAGTCAGGTATGCTCTGGCCCACACAGTGTCTGTAGTTGTAGAACCTGTGTCTGGCCATGTGTAGGCTGCTCGCTGGCTTCAGGTGGTCTCTCACCAGTGTGCTCAACTCCTCAAACGACTTGCTTGCTTGTTTCTCGGGTGCCAGCAGGTCTTTCATTAAAGCGTATGTTTTCGAGCCACAGCTGGTCAAAAGATGGGCTCTTTTGTCTGCCTTATTGTCGCCCAGCCAGTCTTTGGTCACAAAGCTTTGCTGGAGCCTTTCTATAAAGTCATCCCAATTGTCTCCAGCATTGTATTTCTCATCTGAGCTGTTGGTAGCCATTCTGTGGATTCTGTGATCCCGTAACTCGTCGCCACTGTTAAGTCCTGACTCTAATGTACTGACTTACACGAGGCACATGCTGAAGTCAAGGTCACTCAGGACCTGCACCTTTAATTCCAGCTCTCCAGTGCTACTCTTGCCTGAGACTTCCCTTTATATACCACAGTGGGACAGGTATGGAGTGTCTCCTGCAAGTTCACCCCTGGTGGTAAGGTATGCTTATTGTTACAGGACATATCCAGTTACAGTCATGTATAGCATGGTAAGATACAGTTATATAGAGTAATGTGAGATACATGACACTCCGCTTTCCCCTCTCTTCTACTGCAGGTACCTCACTTAAGTGACCATTCTTCATGTGTGAACTGAGATAGAGAGTGTCAATAGACAGCTGTCACATACGAACAAGATCCTTTCCTTACTTTCCAGTAGGAGTCACTGGATTGCGATCAGGTGTGGGAATTCTGTCTGATTTTACTGCATCTCTCTAACTAGGCCAGTTGTAGCATCCCCATTACTGCCCTGGCTGAACTATCTCAGAACAGACCATGGGCTAAATGTTCCTCTTTGCCGCCCGTTATCAGACAGGGAGAGGTGAGGGAAGTCAGCTGAGGAGATGTTCCCAGTGGTGCCCACCATTTCCAATAAGTTTACTTTAATAGGTCCTTTCTCTTGTGTGGAAGCTGGGATAACATTGGCACCTAATCGCGTACCTTTGCCTTATCGTGCTGGACAATAAGAAAAGGCATGGGAGCAACAACAATAAGATCTTGCATTTATTTAATGTAGAAACATGTCCCAAAGCATTTCACAGTGTATTTAGTCAAAAATGGATGTCGAGCTGAAGAAGGAGATATTCGGAGGGGTGAGCAAAAGCTTAATCAAAGCGCTGGGTTTTAAGGAGGGTCTTAAATGAGATGGGGAATTGGAGGGGTTAGGAAGGTAATTTCGAAACATAGGACCTAGCTGGTTAAAGACATAGCTGCCAATGGTGGGGTGAAGGGAGGGGGATGCACAAAGAACGGAAGTTGAGGAAGGGGGTGTAGGGCTGGAGGAGGTTACAGAGAAAGGAAGGGTGAAGCCATGAAGCAATTTAAGTACAATGATGCTAATTTTAAATTCGAGGCATTCGTGGGCCGGGAGCCAGTGTAGGTCAGCAAGGACAGGGTTTAGTGGATGAGCGGGACTTGATGCAGGATAGGATACAGCAGCAGAGTTTTGGATGAGCTGAAGTTCACAGCAGTGGAGGATGTTATGTGAGAATTAGAATAGTCGAGTCTAGAGGTGACAAAGACCACGGATGAGGGTTTCAGCAACAGATGGGGCAGGGGTGGAAGCGAGTAACATTACAGAGATGGAAGTCGGCAGTCTTTGTGATGATGGGGTTATTGGCTTGGAAGCTCAGTCCAGAATCAAATAGGATGCCGAGGTTGCAACAGTTTGGTTCAACCTGAGACAGTAGTCGGGGAGGAGGATGGAATCAATGGCAAGGGTATGGAGTTTGCAGAAAAGACTTATGACAATGCCTTTGGTTTCCTTAATGTCTAACTGGGGGAAATTGTGGCTCAGCCAAGACTGGATGTCGGACAACACAAAGGCAACGGAAGGGTCAAGAGAGGTAGAGCTAGGGGTCTTCAGCATACAGATGGAAGCTGACCCCATGTCATGGATATAAATGAGGAAGAGGAGGAGGTCCAGGAAGCTCTTTGAGGGACCCCAGAGGTAATATTGTGGTGGTGGTGGGGTGGGGGGGGGTGAGGAGGGGAGGGGAAGCCATTGCTGGAGATCCTCTGGCTTACAATTGGCTAGGTAAAATTGAACTGAGCCAGAGAATCCCACTGAATTGGACAATGGAGGAGAGGCGTTGAATGAGGACGGTGTGGCCGACCGTGTCAAATGTTTCAAAGAAGTCAAGGAGGGATAATGTACCAAGGTCACAGTCACAGAGGAGCAGCTCAGAATCCCTGATCAGTCAACCGCCAGGCAGGGCATGTGTTGGAGGTCCAAGGGCACATGGAGCAGCAACTCTGCCAAGAGCCACAAGTGAAGAGGAGGCAGCCTGGGATGGCATTATGAGTATCAGTGGAATAGATCCAGGTCTAAGCGTTCATTATTTTCTAATAGATTGTTATCTTTGCTTTCATTGGTCAACTTATAACCCAAATCAACGTGAAATGTTAGCACTACAAACCTGCTTTCCACCGCCTCAATAGTGTCTGGTAATGGGGTGTTGAGTGTTTCCGGCAGGAAAAAGGATGTACCTCCAGACATTATCGCCATGCCACCATATATTACCATTGGCAGAAATGATATATAATCGTCCATCAGCTTTACAACTGGTGCCACCATAGCTCCGATCCGGGCCATGGTAGTCACAAGCCCCATTCCCGTCTGCCTGCAGGGACACGGGGACAAACAGAGAGTCAGAAGCTATTCATAGAATCATAGAAATTTACAGCACAGAAGGAGGCCATTCAGCCCATCATTTCCGTGCCGGCCAACAACTATACAGCCTAATCCCACTTTTCAGCTCTTGGTCCGTAGCCTTGTAGGTTACGGCAATTCAAGTGCATATCCAGATACTTTTTAAATGCTATGAGGGTTTTTGCCTCCACTACCCTTTCAGGTACAGTAATGAGTTCCAGACCCCCACCATCCTCCGGGTGAAAAGATTTCTCCTCAAATCCCCTCTAAACCTTCTACCAATTACTTTAAATCTATGTCCCCTGGTTATTGACCCCTCTGTTGTTGAAACATTCCACCCATCTTGTCATGAAGGCACTGACTCTTGCCGGGTACAGTTTCACAGTCGCCGGGCACTAGCCATGACCTTGCCCAGTTAAACAATTCTTCATGCGTGAGCCTGGATGGTGTTCGCCAGCACAGTCTTATCTGATCACATTCTCACCTGCTGTTCACACCCAATTTTCAACATAGGTTCACTGAACAGCTGATCTTTTTTTCTTCCACATAGTCAAAGGGTACTGAGGAACTATAGTGCTCTGATTGAATTTTTTGAAGAAGTGACTAAAGTTGTTGCAAAGGGAATGTCTATGGATGTTATTTATATGGACTGCCAGAAGGCATTTGATAAAGTCCCTCATAAGAGACCTCATAAGGTTGAAGCTCATTGAATTGAAGGCAAATTATTGACCTGGTTAGGAAATTGGCTGAGCGGTAGGAGACGGAAGGGTAGAAATTTACCTTCGCGCGAAACAGGGAGCACCTTCCATTTTTTGTCGTTTTTTACCAACGCATGAGTTATGAGATTAGAGCCAGGCCTTTCAGGAGTGAAGTTAGGAAACACTTATACACGCAAAGGGTGGGAGAGGTTTGGAACTCTCTTCCACAAACGGCAATCGATGCTGATTAATTGTTAATTTTAAATCTGAGTTTTATAGATTTTTGTTAACCAAAGGTATTAAGGGATATGGGGTAAAGGCAGATATATGGAGTTATCTCACAGATCAGCCATGATTTCATTGAATGGTGGAACAGGCTTGAGGGGCTAAATGGACTCCTCCTGTTCCTCTGTTCCTAATTGGTGCCCGGTTGATATCAGAATATCAATCAACCAGATTGAAGCTCTGGTCTGAATATACTCAGCAGCATGTCGAGCAGTGTCTTTACCCAGTAGGCCATTCAGGGAGCCTAATTTAATGCTTAATAATGGCAAATGCACATTTGAATTCTGCTCATATTGAACGCTCCAGCTACTCCCATTTTCCTCATCCTCCTTCCACTGTGCATCTTTCACCCGAGGCTATCACTTGATCTCCCAGCCTGACCTACTAGATGGACCAGACTGCTGCCTTCACTTGTAAAACATAACAGGAAAACGCACCTGACCACAGTTGGGTAGAGTTCACCTGCGTGGAGATAGCAACAGCTGAATGCAGCAGCAAGACATCCCTTCCCAACAGCAGCAAATGCAGTTCGTGTGGCCTGCAATTCTGTAAGCGAGATGAAGTGTTGGGAATGGCAGTGCACATTATTTTTAATGAATTGCTTGACACATTCAGGTAGATTCCTCTTCACTATCTTAATGTAATGGCTACTGGATAGGGATAAAACCTTGGCTGAGTTATTTTTGCTTACTAAGCCCAAGAACACAGTGGCCAATTGCAGCACTTCAAATAGAAGCCCAGCAGAGTTAAACCAACTCAGCACAGACAAGGGGTTGACCTTTTCCGTCTGCACAGGCGAGATGCTGGGTGGTACCTTGACACTATAGGTCAATGGCTTCTCTCATGTCCTATCCTTTGCTGAAGGATGGATGTGACACAGATACAGTAGGGTTGATTTTAACTCTAGGCACGTTCGATGCAGGCGGGGTGTGGGGCGGGCAGAAACTCCCGTGGAAATGTTCGCAGCACGAGGCCTGGGCCCTTTTAACGCCCAGACCTCACTTCAGTGCTGTGGCACTGTCTTCTGCCCATAATATGAAAAACGCGTTGAAAATCTGTTGAACAAAAGGGATCATTAAGAATAGGTTTTATCAACCATAACAAGTTGCAGCGGGAGTGACATCAGGGCTTGCAGGGGTGAGCAGAAATTGGGTCGGGAGTCTAAGGACACCATGCACCCAATGGATCAGACCTGGCATGGTTAGAAGAGGTGGGGGAGAATTTTCTCGTGTTGCCAGTGCTAGGAGAGAGAGGCAAGGTCGGGGCTGGGGAGATCCACAGACATTTGCAGGGCTGGGGGAGAAACCCGCTCTTCCTGACCCATGAGGATTTCTCAGAAAAGTAGAATATTGATACTACTGTGGCCTTTTCTGGGAACACCGCTGTGTTCGGCCAGATCTTGCTGTCGGGTTTGGTGTCTTGCGGTTTCAGTTAAAACATCATCGGGCCACAATTTTTCATAAAGTAGGTCTCCATTCATGCTTGGCAAGGGCAGCCCGCCCCATGTGAGGCCTGCTAAAAGGGAAGATACGTAACTATAGCCCTTACCTTTTGGGATGAAGGCATTTGCTATTATAATGCTCCCTGCCAGGATGAGGGAGGTGCCTTGTGTGAACCGTCTGCCTATATAACTCATGGCAATAACACCAACAAGTTTTGCTGGAATGTCAACAGCTCCAAAAATAACTTGGATGAGGTAAATATCAACTCCAAATCCTTGCAGGTCTATCGCTAATCCATAATATGAAAAACTCGTTGAAAACCTGTTGAACAAAAAGGATCATTGAGAATAGGTTTTATCTGCCATAACAAATTGCATTTATAAAGCACCTTTAAGGTAGCAACATGTTCCAAGGCGCTTCAGAGGAGTGTTATCAATAAAAAAAAATTGACACTGAGCCACCTAAAGGGATATCAGGACAAAACATCAAAGGCTTGGTCAGAGAGGTAGGTTTTAAGGAGCATCTTCAAGGAGGAGAGAGAGGCAGAGAGATTTAGGGAGGGAATTCCAGAGCTTAGGGGCCTATGCAGGTGAAAGCACGCCCGCCAATGGTAGAGCGATTATAATCAGGGATGTGCAAGATATCAGAATTGGAGGAGTGCAGAGATCTCAAAGGCTTGTAGGACTGGAGGAGGTTACAGAGATAGGGAGGGACGAGGCTCTTGTAAGGATTTGAAAACAAGGATGAGGCTTTTAAAATTGAGGTGTTATCGGACTGGGAGCCAGTGTAGGGGTTAACAACCACAGGGGTGGTGAGTGAACGAGACTTGGTGCGAGTTAAGATACGGTCAGCAGAGTTTTGGATGAGCACAAGTTTATGTAGGGCGGATGATAGGTGGCCAATTAGGAGAGTTTTAGAATAGTCAAATCTAGAGGTAGCAAAGGTATGGATGAGGGTTTCAGCAGCAGTTGACCTGAGGCAGTTGTGCGATGTTATGGAGGTGGAAGTAGGCAGTCTTGGTGATGGATATGTGGTCAGAAGCTCATCTAACAGTCAAACACAACACCCAGGTTGCGAATGGTCTGGCTCAGCTTCAGACACTTGCCAGGGAGAAGGATGGAAAGATGTCAGGGAACAGGGTTTGTAATGGGGACCAAAGACAATTTTCCCAATATTTAGCTCGAGAAAATTTCTGCTCATCCAATACTGGATGTTGGATAAGCAATGTGACAAATCAGAGACAGTGGAGGGGTGGTGAGATAGAGCTGAGTGTCATCAGCACACATCTGGAACCAGAAGTGTTTTCGAATGATGTTGCCGTGGGGCAGAATGTGGATAAGAAATAGGAAGGGGCCAAGGAAAGATCCTAGGGGGACTCCAGAGGTAATGTGCGGGAGTGGATAGAGAAGCCACTGCATGTGATTCTTTGGCTACAATTCGATAGATAGGAATGGAACCAGGCAAGGGCAGTCCCACCCAGCTGGATGTTGGAGGAGAGGTGTTGGAGGAGGATGGGGGGGGGGTCAACTGTGTCGAAGGCTGCAAATAGGCCGAGAAGGATGAGGAGGGATAGTTTACCACAGTCACATAGAATGTAATTTGTGACGTTGATAAGGGCTGTTTCGGACTGTGGCGGGGATGAGCACCTGATTAGAGAGATCCAAACATAGAACTGCGGGAAAGGTGGGCACGGACTTGGGAGGTGGCAACACGTTCAAGAACTTTGGCGAGGAAAGGGAGGTTGGAGATGGGGCAGTATTTTGCAAGGACAGAGGAGTCAAGGGTGGTTGTTTTGAGGAGAGGCAGATTTGAAGGGGAGGGGCACAGTACAGCATGATTAACATCAGCCACCTTAAAGAGGGCCAATTGGGCAGCTAATAAAACTTTTTTTCAACTTGGCTAATTTCTCACTCTTTCCTCCGCCCAACCCCACCCCAAAGGTGCGCCTATATTGGTCTGGGCACTTGCTGATGCTATTTAACTGAGGTGAACCCACACAAATACTCCGCCGGGTCAGAGGTAGAAGTCACCCGAACTCACTCCGCCGGACATCTGCCAACAGAGCAAGACTGAGGATTTTCAGCTGCAGCGTCTTGTTAAGAGTTTTATAAATGCAGGTAGGAGATTAATGAACAACAGTTATCCCAGTTGTATGTATTGTAAAGTACCACTTGTGCTATAATAGTTTTTTGGCCTTATTTTTGCTTCTGCAAATCGTTTAACTGCAAATAAATCTGATTGTTAGTTTAGCCTGTATAAAATTGCCTAGCATAATACTTTGTCATATCAATTGACAGTTGACATAGTGGGCATGTTATATGGATGCCATAAACAATTTATTGCTCCCATTCTGAGCCAGCAGCTATCTTCTGATGTCCTCTCTAGGGGCTCAATTTTCCCCAGTGATTTGTGCCGTTTATTTTTTGGTGTACGCCACTTTTTTTGGCCTAAGTTTAAAAAAAATACAAGTTTCCCCAAACAATGTGCGCTAGCATAAGTCAGCGAGTTACAATTTTTTAGGTTCCTTTTTTTTGTGTCTGCGCCAATTTTTCTCAATTATGTAAGTTTGGCCAATTTAAATTTCTCCCAGGATGGCGTATGTGACCACTCCCGAAAAAGCTTCTGGGGACTTAAGAAAAACCATTGCATATCAAAAAATCAGTGTAGAAAGACGCCATTGTATTTAGGTGACGTTTTGGAGGGAATTAAGAACACATAAATATGCTTAATAAAGCTTACATTTTTTTAACTTAAAATGCAGGAAATTAAAGTTTAATGGAATTCTTTAAGTTTTCATTTTTTTAAACTGACACGCCACCACCAAACGTCTCCAAACAGGGCTCAAGGGTCTGAGCGTCGGCCGACAGAATCTGATACGCACCCGGACACAAGAGCTCGGCTTCAAACGAAGCCCAGGGGGGCTGTGGAATGCATCAGAAGCCTGCACTATGCATCAAATGAAGCACGGAAGGTTTCCTGATCACTGTGCCTGTTCAGACCTGGGTGTGGTCCATACAAACCTTGTGGGGAGAGAGAACAAAGAATCTTGTCCTGCCTGCCGTTTTGAGCTTCTTGCAAAGGTACACTTTAATCATGGGGGCAATACTGACAATGCCATTCCTTGTGCAAGCCTTCTGCATGATGGTGCTGCGGAGGAGACAATTGATTCAACGTCATCGCATGAGGAACCTCAGAGCATGTAGGGTGATGGGCAGGAGGCCTTACCCATATCGGGTATATCGAGACAGGAATACGTATCTGCACGTGAGTGATGCAGACTGTGTCAGCAGGCTGTGTTTCCACAAAGAAGTGTAACTGAGATCTGTGAGTTAGTAAAAGCAGACCTGCAACCTAGAAGCGTCAGGAGGACTGCTTTGTCAGTTGAAGTGAAGGTTACAGCTGCACTTTCATTCTATGCATCTGGATCGTTCCAGGCTACAACTGGGGATGTGTGCGCCATTTCTCAACATGCAACACGTATCTGCATTCGGCAGGTGACTGCTGCACTATATGCCCGGAGGAATGACTACATAAAGTTCCCCATGACCGCCCAGGCAATTCGTGAAAGGGCTGTGGGCTTCTCCAGGATTGCTGGCTTCCCAAAGGTACAGGGCTAAATTGATTGTACCCACATCGCCTTGCGAGCACCTTTGGAGGATTCCGAGATGTACAGGAACAGAAAAGGCTTCCACTCCATTAATGTGCAGCTCGTGTGTGACGACTTGCGTCGTATCATGTCAGTTGATGCAAGATACCCTGGGAGCGCCCATGATGCGTTCATCCTACGCAAGAACATTATATCTGCCATGTTTCAGCAGCAGTCAGAAGGGCAGAGCTGGCTACTGAGAGACAAAGGATATGGCCTCGCCACCTGGCTCATGACGCCACTACGCGTAACCCGGATGGAAGTTGACCGGGAATACAACATGTCGCACATTGCGACGCGCAGCATAATAGAGAGGGCCATTGGCATCTTGAAACAGTGTTTCCCATGCCTGGACCATTCCGGAAGCTACTTGCAATACTCCCCTGAGATTGTCAGTCAGTTCACTGATGTCTGCTGCATGCTGCATGACTTAGCCATCATGTGGCAGCAGCAGCTGGTAGTAGAAGACCCACCTGAGGTGAGAGTGGCTGATGATGATGTGGAAGATGCAGATATGAGGAGGAGGACGAGGAAGCCATGCAACTACCTGAACCCATAGCACGACGGCGGAGGAGGGCAGACCTTCATGCCACTTTAATGTTTGCTTGAGCCTTGCGCCAGCAGCTCATCCATGAACGCTTTGCTGCCTGAAGGCTCAGCGGCATCTATTCCAAATGGACCATGTTTACTGTTTGGACCTGTTCTGTAATGTTGTGTTGTGTTAATGGAACAAGTAATGGAAATGATTCTTGTTCACTTCAAAAAGTTGTGTTAATAATGGAACAAATAATGTAAATGATTCAGTTATAATTTAAAATATATTTTATTCAAAAGTTTAACAAACATTTGTTTGTACTTAACTTTAATAAAAATATTCTTGTATCAAACTTTAAAGTTTTCAGTTAAGATCACTTACAAACTTTAAGATCATTTACAAACTTTAAGATCACTTACTAACTTTTAAACTTGTAAATGTACATAACTTATAAAAAAACTTTTAAATTGAGAACAGTAATAACAACAACTACAGCAAAGAAAGGCTGCACCCCTCTCTCCCCCACCTTATTCTAAGACCACCTAAAGCGGTGATGGTGCAACGTTTTTCTGGTTGATACCAAGCTTATTCTTTCTAACATCTCGGGTAATGCGCACTTCTTGACGGGGGTTGCATTGCATCAACCGAAGCGTAACTGACAGAGGCATCCCCATGAACCGAAGCACGGCTAGCTCGAGCAGTACTTAACATTTAGCAAAGCCAGACTGTGGAATTTGCAGGACTTACCCTCTCCCTCCAGTGTGGGCCCAGCTTGTGCAGTGGTGATTGCTTTTCTCCAGGCAGGACCCATCAAAGCGCGACGCTGTCTTCCACGGGAGTCAGTGGTTGTAGATTTGCCGGGCCTCCTCCTGTTCGAGTTCTTTCTCATTTGCTGTGTGCCACTTTCCTCTACAAAGATGAAAATATAACTTTTTAGAGAGGGTGTCTTTCTGCTGGGTGAGACATAAACAGCTGGTCACATTTACAATTGCATTTCCATTGAATAAATGAAAATATTACTTACACTAACTACTTGACCAAGGTCCTGCCACTTCTTTTTGCACTGGCCTCCAGACCTCGGGGTGGTCACCAGTGCACAGTAATCTTCTGCAAGTTGGTTCCAGCGTTTCTTCATTTCTTTTGCTGGAACTTTTATGTGACCGCTGCTGGTGTCCAGCTCATGCCATCTGCCCTCAATCACAGTAACTAGTGTTGTGTATGGAGAAAGAGTCAGATTGAACACTGTGAGCTCAAAGTGAAGTGTGACCTTAGTATTTTATTGCAGGTCTCCAGAGTGCCTCTCCAACCTGTGAAGCCTCCGTAAATACCTGTGCTCCCGGGATTATGGGATCCCTTGGGACTCCAGGGGATGAGCCCTCTGGTGGCTGTACAGAGTAAATACAAGTCCACATATATAACAACACTCCCCCACCCCACCACCCCCCGCCCCCCCAAAGTCAATAGTGTAACTATTTACAATGTGAGTCGATCTGGAGCCCTTCTTGCCCTGGTTGATCGTCTCGGTGTGAAAGCTGGTGTTGTTGAATCATTTGTTGGGCCCTCGCTGGGCTGCTATGCAGCTGGCCTTGCTGGGCTGTCTGGTGTGTTGAGCCCTGCAGGGCTGCTGTGGATGATGGGTTCTACTTCATGGTCAACCGTGGTGCCGGTTGCCACTGGTGTGTATGGTGGGGGATCAAAAAAGGTAGGGTCCAAGGTGGGTTGCTCAGGATGGTCTGTGAATTTGAGTTTTATTTTGTCTAAGTGTTTCCGGTGAATGAGTCCATTTGAAAGTTTGACCCGAAACACCCTGCCCCCCTCTTTGGCCATGACAGTGCCGGGAAGCCACTTGGGACCTTGTCCATAATTTAATACAAATACAGGATCATTGATTTCAATCTCGTGTGACACATTTGCACTATCATGCTGTGCACTTTGTTGAAGCCGCCTGCTCTCTACCTGTTCGTGTAGATCAGGGTGAACTAACGAGAGTCTTGGCTTAAGTGGTCTTTTCATGAGCAGTTCAACAGGTAAGTGAGTGGGGTCTCGTGCGGTAGCTAAGCAGGACTCGGGATAGGTAAGTCTGCAGTGAGCCTTCAGTTACCCTCTTCAAACCTTGCTTGATGGTTTGCACTGCTTTCTCTGCCTAACCATTGGACGCTGGTTTAAACGGGGCAGATGTGAAATGTTTGATCCCGTTACGGGTCATGAATTCTTTGAACTCATCACTGGTAAAACATGGCCCGTTGTCGCTCACCAGGACATCGGGTAAGCCGTGTGTGGCAAACATGGCCTGCAGGCTTTCAGTAGTGGCAGCGGACGTGCTAGCCAACATTATCTCACATTCAATCCACTTGGAGTATGCGTCTACAACCACAAGGAACATTTTACCCAAGAACGGGCCTGCATAGTCGACGTGTACTCTAGACCACGGTTTGGAGGGCCAAGACCATAAAATTAGCGGAGCCTCCCTGGATACATTGCTTAACTGCGAGCATGTATTACATCTGTTAACGCAGGAGTCTAAGTCCGCATCGATACCGGGCCACCACACGTGGGATCTGGCTATCGCTTGCAGCATTACGATGCCTGGGTGGGTACTGTGGAGGTCATTGATGAAGGTGTCTCTGCCCTTCTTGGGGACCACTACTCAATAGTCCCACAGAAGGCAGTCTGCCTGGATAGATATTTAATCTTTGTGCCACTGGAATGGCTTTATCTCTTCCTACATTTCCACTGGGACACTGGACCAGCTCGCGTGAAGCACACAGTTTTTGACCAGAGGTAATAAGAGGTCCTGGCTTGTCCAGGTTTTGATCTGCCGGGCAGTGACGGGTGATTGCTCACTCTAGAATGCTTCCATAACCATGGCTAGATCTGCGGCTGCACCATTTCCATCCCCGTGGTGGGCAATGGCAGCCTATTGAGAGCATCGGCGCAGTTGTCTGTGCCTGGCCTGTGGCGGATGGCGTAGTTGTATGTGGACAACGTGAGTGCCCATCTCTGGATGCAGGCCGATGCATTGGTATTTATCTATTTACTCTTGGAAAACAGGGATATAAGTGGCTTATGGTCAGTTTCCAATTCGAATTTTAGCCCAAACAGATATTGATGCATTTCCTTTACCCCATAGACACACACTAATGCTTCTTTTTTAATCATGCTGTAGACTCTCTCAGCCTTAGGCAGACTCCTGAATGCATAAGCAACTGGTTGCAGTTTCCTGAAATCATTAGCTTGTTGCAATACACACCCGACGCCATATGACGACGCATCACATGCTAGTACCAAATGCTTACATGGATCATACAACACAAGCAATTTGTTTGAGCATAACAATTTTCTCGCTTTTACAAAGGCATTTTCTTGGCTTTTGCCCCAAACCCATTTGCCCCCTTTTCGTAGTAAGACATGTAGTAGTTCTAGCAGTGTACTGAGACCCGGTAAGAAGTTACCAAAGTAGTTCAAGAGTCCCAGAAACGACCGCAGCTCCATCACGTTTTGTGGCCTCAGTGCGTTCTCGATTGCCTCCATCTTCGCGTTGGTGGGCCTGATGCCGTCTGCCGCAATCCACCTTCCCAAGAACTCCACTTCAGGCACCAGGAAAATGCACTTCGAGCGTTTTAACCTGAGCCCCACGCGGTTAAGTCAACTAAGAACCTCCTCCAGGTTCTGCAGGTGCTCGGCTGTGTTCCGACCTGTGACCAAGATGTCGTCCTGGAAGACCACGGTGTGAGAGACCGACTTCAGTAAACTTTCCACGTTTTTCTGGAATATCGCCGCCACTGATCGGATTCCAAACGGGCATCTGTTATAAGCAAAAAGATCTTTGTGTGTGTTGATGCAGGTGAGGGTCTTTGATGATTCCTCCAGTTCCTGCGTCATGTCGGCTGAAGTCAGATCCAGCTTCGTGAACGTCTTTCCTCCCGCCAGCTTTGCAAAGAGGTCGTCAGCCTTTGGTAGTGGGTATTGGTCCTGCAGGGAGAAACGATTGATAGTTATTTTGTAATCGCCACTGATTCTGATGGTGCCATCTCCCTTGAGGACTGGTACAATAGGATTGGCCCACTCGCTGAACTCGATCGGTGAAATGATGCCCTCTCTTTGCAGCCGGTCTAGCTCGATCTCTACCCTTTCTCTCATCTTGTACGGTACTGCTCTCGCCTTGTGATGGATGGGTCTCGCCCCTGGAATTCGATGGATCTGCACTTTTGCTCCTTAGAATTTCCCGATGCCTGGTTTGAACAGCGAAGGAAATTTGTTTAAGACCTGGGCACACAAAGTGTCGTGAGCGGGCGATAGCGCTCGGACGTCATCCCAGTTCCAGCATATCTTTCCTAGCCAGCTCCTGCAGAGCAGAGTGGGACCATTGCCCGGCACCACCCAGAATGGTAGCTTGTGCACTGCTCCATTGTACGAAACCTTTATGGTAGCGCTGCCGATTACAGGAATCAGTTCTTTTGTGTAAGTTCTTAGTTTCGTGCGAACTGGAGTTAAGACTGGCCTTGAGGCCTTGTTGCACCACAACCTTTCGAAAGTCTTTTTGCCCATGATGGACTGGCTCTCCCCTGTGTCCAGCTCCATTGACACCGGGAATCCATTTAGTTCAACGTTCAGCATTATCGGGACAATTCGTGGTGAATGTGTGCACCCCATGTACCTCTGCTTCCTCGATCCGAGGCTCTGGTGCATCATGATCCCCCGTGGATCTGTCCTCTGCAAAATGGTGGTTTTCAGGTTTAATAGGCTTTTCAGTTCACCTGCACACTCGTTGGAGGTGTCCCATTGTTCCACAGCCCTTGCAAACGTACTCTTTGTATCGGCATGAATGGAAACAATGATCACCCCCGCAGCGCCAACAAGGTGTTAATGGCCTTGCATTTATTACCCTTGATGGTGGACTCTGAGTCATCTGCGGACGTGCAGCTGCAGGTATGTGTGACCTGCCCTAAACGTTACGATTCGAAAACAACATCACTTTGTTCACAGTACTTGTAGCAGCACTTGTGTGCTGAGAGATTTCCTTCATATTGTCACTGGTGGCAATGAACGCCTGGACTATCGCTATGGCCTTACTCAAGGTTGGGGTCTCTACAGTCAAAAGTTTGCGAAGTATGGTTTCGTGGCCAATGCCAAGTACGAAAAAGTCTCTGAGCATGTGCTCCAAATGTCCACCAAATTCAGAATGTCCTGCAAGGGGTCTTAGCTCGGCGACATAACTCGCCACTTCCTGGCCTTCAGATCTTTTGTAGGTGTAGAACCGGTACCTCGCCATCAGAACGCTTTCCTTTGGGTTCAAATGCTCTCGGACCAGTGTGCACAAATCATCGTACGATTTCTCCGTGGGTTTCGCTGGAGTGAGCAGATTCTTCATGAGGCCAGATGTTGGTGCCCCACTGACGGTGAGGAGGATCACCCTTCGTTTGGCAGCGCTCTCTTCCCCATCTAGCTCATTGGCCACGAAGTAATGGTCGAGTCGCTCCACAAAAATTTCCCAATCATCTCCCTCTGAAAATTTCTCCAGGATGCCCACTGTTCTCTGCATCTTTGTGTTCGCTATCTGTATCTCGTCGCCAGTTGTTATGTATGGAGAAAGAATCAGACTGAACACTGTGAGCCCAAAGTAAAGTGTGACCTTAGTCTTTTATTGCAGGCTTCAGAGTGCCTCTCCAACCTGTGAAGCCTCCTTAAATACCTGTGCTCCCAAGGGATTATTGTTAGCGCGAATGTTTTCCCGGAAGAATCACTCGACATTCTGGGTCGGTTCCAACATCAAAACGGCCTTTATTACGCCGGCGGGGAGAGAGCCTCTGGTTCAACTCCAGGCACTTCACTCCACCGAACAAAGAAATTCATCGATATTTATATGTTTTACAATAGTTCATTACAATTACTCAGCCCATGTCGGCTGGACACAATCCAATCATAACGATTACAAATCGATTCCACTGGGCCAATGGAATTGGCCCCAAGGCACCAGGGCACTGCGTGATCATCTCATGTTTTAGCTGGGGCTTATTCATGGCCTCGTGATATTCTCCAGACCCCGTTATCGCTACTGTCCTTGGGTTCTGCTTGCGCCTAACCTCCTTATCCTTACACAGTCACAGGAATTTCTTTGTTCAGTATTCTGCTAGGACATCTTGTCTGTGGTTTGCTGATTAAGGACGTTCTGTTGAGCTCGCCCTTTCCAGTGTTTCTGTACTCGGAACTGCAGTGGCATCAGCTACCCAAAAATGTATTCAAGCTAACTGTTAGCTGAATTCCCCTAGTGCTTTGCGAAATCCCTGGCAGCCATTTTATATCTGGCTACCATTTTACACATACATACATGCATACATATATTCAGCAGCTGCCTTTGCCTTTGAAAGTGCCCTACAACAATTATGGGATCCCTTGGGGCTCCGGGGAATGAGCCCTCTGGTGGCTGTACAGAGTAAATACAAGTCCACATATATAACAACTAGTGCCTCCACTTCATCCTGTAAGAAATTCTTGGTCCTAGCGCCGCGTTGCATGTTGTATTGCAGCTCCAATTTTTCCAATGAGAATTAAAGTTCTTACACACAACGAGCTCTTCAAAAATGGCCGAATGCAGACCGGGTTCTGTACTGCGCATGCGCGCCCATAGGAATCACGTCAAAAACGTCCTTTTTTTCGTGCATGCGCAGAAGCGGGGGGCATAGTTTTTTTGTGGTGCCGACATTAGGCTACAGGACAGGCTGCGCAGCGCCAATTTAAAAAAACTAGAACGGGGAAACTTGCCACATTTTGGTTTGGAGTAGTTGGGGCCGAGAAAAACGGGTTTAACTCTGGCAATATGCCAAAAAAAAAACGGCACTGGGGGAAATTGAGCCCTCGATAACTGTCGTGTTACAACAATCTTGATACCCATTATCTAATCACTTACCATACAAACATGGTACAGAAGGCTGTCTTGCGCAAGACAGGTGTTCGGAACAGATCTAGCACAGTGTATGTTTCCTTGGTGTTTGACAGCTCTTTCTCCATATTTGATTTGATAATCTTTGGGAACACACAAAATAATGCGACACATTAGCACTGAACATGTCCCTTCATTACAGCACTCAGCCATGTGATAAATCCATGTCTTAGTCTCATTAAGAATTGAAGATCTCAGCTTTCTCTGTTAATAAAATCCACTATGTGCAGAGCCATGGTTTTCACATAGGACATCCTCAATGTTACAAAGAGCAAAAGACTTGGGCCTAAATTTGATGGACTCACTACCCACTGCCGCCGATATGCCTCTTTGGTTTCTGCCCAGTGCCACTTTCCATTGGGGCTGGATCGGGCGGGAGGCAAAAGCTACCAGGAAACACCTGCTGACGTCAGCGGACAGCCGACTCCCGCCCACTGAGATGCCGTATTCATGCGGGCGGGGGCAGCCACCGCCAGAACGGGGGTGGACCACTACAAGAAGGCTGGTCTGTCCCCGACGGTAGGTATGAAGATCGTGAAAAAAAGGTTAGTGAACTATTTTCCATTTTTTTTCACAGCGACTTACCTGAATGATGTCCCTGAAGGACTTCCAATGGATTTTTTTTTTTTTCTGATGATTTTAATTTTCAGCTCTTTGACCCTCCGTGGGCCCGACTCCATCCTCGGCCGCACTTGGGCAGCAAGCGCCTCTGCCGCCGAGAATGAGACCTCCCGCCGGCTGCTGCCCAGAATGGCAGCGTACATCGCAGGTTTGCCACCTGCCGATCTTCGAGGAACCGTGCTGATGAAAACCCCGCCCAAAGAACCGTCAGGGATCTCGGCGGCCATCGGCGGTCCTTTGGGCGGGCGGGGGCCTTCATCAAATTCGGGCCCAAGATATGGTGAGTCAGGAATATAGGTCACCTTAGATTTTAGATTGAAGTCGGATGGAAAAAACGGAAAGGGTTTTGTGGCCCCGGGAAATGATGGTGTAAGAGACTTGTTTTCAACAGGCTGAGAGTGCAATGGGGTGGAAGTCCATTTGGATAGTGTATTTACAGCTTTGAAGGAACAAGAAAGGAACAAGAAGAACACTGTGGGAAGAAGAAGTATTACTAAAATCGAGACAAGAAATTCTACAGAGAATGAAGTTTGAGGCTAGAATTAAGAGGTCAAACGACAAGCTTTCTCTTGTATCCTGTCCATGTGTGCGGAAGAGGGTTGGACCAAAGTCGTCAGGCATGGGTGCAGTACTCGCCCTGGAAGGACATGAAGTTTATAGGTGATTAGGAGTTAAGCAGGAAAGAAGTGTTTGGTGCTAAAGAAAAACTGAGCTGCTTGGGGACACCTTTAGCAATAATGTATGATGCAAGAGCTGTTATTGCTGCTGTTGTTCACATCCTACTGAATCGTGTTCATTCTGTTCGTTGGCGTTTGTTTCTGCTGATGTTAATAACCCTTCAACTAGGTTGGAGTTGAATAATTTGATATTACAAATAACAGTGTTGATATTTGATGATGTCTCCAAGATAAGAGGAGACTAATTGATGTCCTGTTTCTGACAGCTCCATTTTTGATCGTGGCGGAGGAGCGGTGAGAGATTGGGGCCCAGGAGCGTCATGATTGGGGCCCAGGAGAGGCGAGGACCCAGGAGCAGAACGGACCAGCCCACACTGCGATCTATGGATAATAGGAGCATGTGTGCGCACTAGGTCCATGCAGCAGAGCTTGGTCTCCAGTCGTCTTGGTTAACCCTTGCCACTGGATCAAGACCTCGCTCTGTCAAGCCCACGTTAAAAAAATCCCGCACAGGCATCTTCCACCCTTCAATCTGTAGTTCGGGACCTAGAATGTCAGGTCCCTCATTGAAACACCTGTGAACATATCCCTTTTTGGTGTGGGAGCAAGTCATCCTCAATACAAGGGACTGCCTAATACTAAAATACTATAATATTTGAGGTCAGAGAAGCTAATGAGACCAAGGATGTCAATAAATGAAAGTTGGATGGAGCATCAAAAGAAAAGAAAAAAATGTGTATTTATACAGTACCTATCACATCCTCAGGATGCTCCAAAGTGCCTCATAATCAAAGAATTACTTGTTATGGTGGTTAGCCTAGGTTTTAAAAGGCTGAGAGAGTCTTTGAGAAATTACACCTCTGCTAAAATAGCTGCGAGGGAGATTCCATTGAATGTGCTAAGCGTTTCTGTGCTATTGTTCCATAGCATAATTTCAGTCAAACAGCATGAAGGGATTGAGATTATGCAGCTTTAATCATAGACAAGATGTGGGAATTTCATTTGGATCTCAAGCCGATCTCGAGCAGATTGTTAAGGCCAAGAATGCCAATAGAAAGAAATGTGTCATCCAGTTATCTTCACTGTGTAAAGAGGTTAGAAACATCAGTTCCATGATCTACCAAGTGGGGTGAGTAAGTGTAAAGGGTTTCTTTTAACATCAGCACTTACTGCGGTGGTGAGTTTTTCCCCTTCTGCCTCCTTGCCGTTCAGTTTTGCCACCCTCTTGAGCTGTTTCAGAGCGACATCAACCTTGTCATTTAGAATGAGCCAACGAGCAGACTCTGGGAACCACCTGTGAGAATGACCAGGATAATTAGGAATAGCACCTCAACAATAAAAGCTCTCGCAGATATCTTAAGATCATTCTGCAGAACTGTACTGGGGCTGTGTTAATTGTAAATTAAACTTCATCGCTACAATGAGATACGATAGATTCTCAGTACTACTTCACAGTGTCTTTCTTTGAAGTTTTCTGCCTCCACTTGCAAGCTCAGGAACAATGTCGCCAATTGTAGCCTCCCTACTGATGCCCTGGATGAGATCATCTCACTCTTTACAAATCAAGAATCAAAACTGGGAACTTTTGGGAGACCCTCTGAGTAGCTTAATGCAACTGGAGCATCACTTTTACCCAATTATGTCTCGGACAACTCTAAAGTGTGCCTGTGAAAGTATATGTAACTTACCCCATGCCGAGTTCAACTTCTGCACTCACATTAAAAAGCACATGGCATTATGGGTGACAGCATTTTGAAAGACTTTCATAGTTCAGTTAACCTTCTACCTTGTCCTGAACTAAGGATGCAATCCCAAGTTTAGCATTGGTACAAAATGTTTGCAGCTTTGCACTTTGCACCAACACTGTTTGTGGGACCTTGCTATGCGCAAATTGGCTGCCATGCTTCCTTACAATGCAATAGTGACTACACTTCAAAGGTACTTCATTGGCTGGGACATTCCAGAGGTTGTGAAAGGCATTATTTCATTCTTTCTTTATGTTTGAGCTTAATAGTGAGTGTTGACGGGCTACTTGATTGTCAGGGCTTCAGCCGAAGCACATTTTGTCCACAGGTCAGTGGATACTGATTGAGAGTAAGAACGGTAGCTATATTTACTGTTCTGTGGCCAGTTTTAACACCCTTGCATATATCTTAACTGAGATCAATTACTCAGCACAAATAATAAGAATAAAACCGGACGGACCGCGCGGCATCGACCGAGGCAGCGACTTCGGACACGACAATAGCACACCCAGCCCAGTCGACCCTGCAAAGTCCTCCTCACTAACATCAGGGGACTTGTGCCAGAACTGGGAGAGCTGACCCACAGACTAGTCAAGCAACAGCCTGACATAATCATACTCGCAGAATCATATCTTTCAGCCAATGTCCCAGAAGGGAGAGAGTGCGTCAGAAAGTGGGGTCAGAGTGGGGAAAAATGGTAAAAAGACAAAATTAAAAGCTGTATATCTGAATGCACACAGCATTCACAACAATATAGATGAGTTGACGGCACAAATATAAATAAATGGGTATGATCTGATGGCCATTACAGAGACGTGGTTGCAAGATGACCAAGGCTGGAAATTGAATATTCAGGGGTATTTGCCATTTCACAGGGATAGGCAGAAAGGAAAAGAAGGCAGGGTAGCTCTGATAATAAAGGATGAGATTAGTGCAGTACTGAGAAATGATATTGGCTCAGAAAATCGAGATGTAGAATCAGTTTGGATGGAGATAAGAAATAATAAGGGAAAGAATTCACTCGTCTACAGGCCCCCGAACAATAGCCATACTGTAGGACAGAGTATAAATCAAGAAATAATGGAGGCTTGTAAGAAAGGTACGGCAATAATCATGGGTGAGTTTAATCTTCACATTGATTGGACAAATCAAATTGGCAAAAGAAGCCTTGAGGAACATAAGAACATAAGAATTAGAAACAGGAGTCGGCCATCTAGCCCCTCGAGCCTGCCCCGCCATTTAATAAGATCATGGCTGATCTGGTCGTGGACTCAGCTCCACTTACCCGCCCTCTCCCCGTAACCCTTAATTCCCTTATTGGTTAAAAATCTATCTATCTTTGACTTGAAAACATTCAATGAGCTAGCCTCAACTGCTTCCTTGGGCAGAGAATTCCACAGATTCACAACCCTCTGGGAGAAGAAATTTTTTCTTAACTCGGTTTTAAATTGGCTCCTCCGTATTTTGAGGCTGTGCCCCCTAGTTTTAGTCTCACCCACCAATGGAAACAACCTCAAGGAATAGTTCATAGAGTGTATGCAGGATGGTTTCTCAGAACAATACATTGCAGAACCAATCAGGGAGAAGGCTATTTTAGATCTAATAATGTGTAATGAGACGGGATTAATTAATGATCTCATAGTAAAGGATCCTCCTAGGAAGAGTGATCATAGCATGGTAGAATTTCAAATTCAGTTTGATGGTGAGAAAACTAGGTCTCAAACTAGTGTCCTGAACTTAAATAAAGGCAATTACAAAGATATGAAGACAGAGTTGGCTAAAGTGAACTGGGAAAATAAATTAAAGGATAGGACAGTAGGTAACTAGTGACAAACATTTAAGGAGATATTTCATAACTCTCAGCAAAGATATATTCCAGTGAGAAAGAAAGACTCTAAGAGAAGGACGAACCATCCCTGGCTAACTAAGGAAGTAAATGATGGTATCAAATTGAAAACAAAGACATACAATGTTGCAAAGAATAGTGGAAGGCCAGAGGATTGGGAAATTTTTAGAAACCAACAAGGACAACTAAAAAAAATGATAAAGAGAGAGAAGATAGTTTATGAGAGTAAACTAGCAAGAAATATAAAATCAGACAGTAAGAGCTTCTACAGGTATATAAAAAGGTAGGCCCCCTGCAGTCAGAATCAGGGGAAGTCATAACAGGGAACAAAGAAATGGCAGACCAATTGAACAAGTACTTCGGTTCGGTATTCACTAAGGAGGACACAAACAACTTTCCGGATATAAAAGGGGTCAGAGGGTCTAGTAAGAAGGAGGAACTGAGGGAAATCCTTATTAGTTGGGAAATTGTGTTGGGGAAATTGATGGGATTGAAGGCCGTTAAATCCCCAGGGCCTGATGGACTGGATCCCAGAATACTGAAGGAGGTGGCCTTGGAAATAGCGGATGCATTGACAGTCATTTTCCAACATTCCATAGATTCTGGATCAGTTCCTATGGAGTGGAGGGTAGCCAATGTAACCCCACTTTTTAAAAAAGGAGGGAGAGAGAAAACAGGGAATTATAGACCAGTCAGCCTGACATCAGTAGTGGGTAAAATGATGGAATCAATTATTAAGGACGTCATAGCAGCGCATTTGGAAAGAGGTGACATGATAGGTCCAAGTCAGCATGGATTTGTGAAAGGGAAATCATGCTTGACAAATCTTCTGGAATTTTTTGAGGATTTTTCCAGTAGAGTGGACAAGGGAGAACCAGTTGATGTAGTATATTTGGACTTTCAGAAGGCTTTCGACAAGGTCCCACACAAGAGATTAATGTGCAAAGTTAAAGCACATGGGATTGGGGGTAGTGTGCTGACGTGGATTGAGAACTGGTTGTCAGACAGGAAGCAAAGAGTAGGAGTAAATGGGTACTTTTCAGAATGGCAGGCAGTGACTAGTGGGGTACCGCAAGGTTCTGTGCTGGGGCCCCAGCTGTTTACTTTGTACATTAATGATTTAGACGAGGGGATTAAATGTAGTATCTCCAAATTTGCGGATGACACTAAGTTGGGTGGCAGTGTGAGCTGCGAGGAGGATGCTATGAGGCTGCAGAGTGACTTGGATAGGTTAGGTGAGTGGGCAAATGCATGGCAAATGAAGTATAATGTGGATAAATGTTATCCACTTTGGTGGTAAAAACAGAGAGACAGACTATTATCTGAATGGTGACAGATTAGGAAAAGAGGAGGTGCAACGAGACCTGGGTGTCATGGTACATCAGTCATTGAAGGTTGGCATGCAGGTACAGCAGGCGATTAAGAAAGCAAATGGCATGTTGGCCTTCATAGCGAGGGTATTTGAGTACAGGGGCAGGGAGGTGTTGCTACAGTTGTTCAGGGCCTTGGTGAGGCCACACCTGGAGTATTGTGTACAGTTTTGAGGAAGGACATTCTTGCTATTGAGGAAGTGCAGCGAAGGTTCACCAGACTGATTCCCGGGATGGCGGGACTGACATATCAAGAAAGACTGGATCAACTGGGCTTGTATTCACTGGAGTTCAGAAGAATGAGAGGGAATCTCATAGAAATGTTTAAAATTCTGACGGGTTTAGACAGGTTAGATGCAGGAAGAATGTTCCCAATGTTGGGGAAGTCCAGAATCAGGGGTCACAGTGTAAGGATAAGGGATAAGCCATTTAGGACCGAGATGAGGAGAAACTTCTTCACCCAGAGAGTGGTGAACCTGTGGAATTCTCTACCACAGAAAGTTGTTGAGGCCAATTCACTAAATATATTCAAAAAGGAGTTAGATGTAGTCCTTACTACTAGGGGGAATCAAGGGGTGTGGCGAGAAAGCAGGAATGGGGTACTGAAGTTGCATGTTCCGCCATGAACTCATTGAATGGCGGTGCAGGCTCGAAGGGCCGAATGGCCTACTCCTGCACCTATTTTCTATGTTTCTATGAAAAGGAAGAGAGCAGCTAAAGTAAACATTGGTCCCTTCGAGGATGAGACTGGGGAATTGACAATGGGAAGCAGGAATTTGAACAAATATTTTGTATCGGTTTTCACAGTAGAAGACACTAAATACATCCCAAAAATTGACAATCAAGGGGCTATTGTGGGGGGGGAACTTAAACCAATCACTATCACTAAAGAAAAATTACTAAGCAAATTAATGGGACTAAAGGTGGACAATTCCCCTGGACATGATGGCCTGCATCCTTGGATCTTAAAAGAAGTGGCTGCAGATATAGTGGATGCATTGATTGTAATCTACCAAAATTCCCTGGATTCTTGAGAGGTCCCAGCCGATTAGAAAATCACAAATGTAACGGCCCTATTTACGAATGGAGGGAGACAGAAAGCAGGAAACTATAGACAATTAGCCTAACATCTATAATTGGGAAAATGTTGGAGTCCATTATTAAGGAAGTAGTAGCAGAACATTTAGAAAATCATAATGCAGTCAAGCAGAGTCAGCATGGTTTTATGAAAGGTAAATCATGTTTGACAAATTTTCTGAAGTTCTTTGAGGATGTAACAAGCAGGGTGGATAAAGGGGAACGAGTAGATGTGGTGTATTTGGATTTCCAGAAGGCATTCAATAAGGTGCCACATAAAAGGTTACTGCACAAGATGAGAGCTCACAGGGTTAAAGGTAATATATTAGCATGGATAGAGGATTGGATAACTAACAGAACACAGAAAGTTTGGATAAATGGGTCATTTTCAGGTTGGCAAACTGTAACTAGTGGGTGCCACAGGGATCAGTGCTGGGGCCTCAACTATTTACAATCTATATAAGTGACATGGATGAAGGGACCGAGTGTAATGTAGTCAAATTTACTGATGATACAAAGATAGGTGGGAAAGCAGGTTGTGAGGAGGATGCATAGAATCTGCTAAGGGATATAGACAGGCTCAGTGAATGGGCAAACGTTTGGCAGATGAAGTATAATGTGGGAAAATATGAGGTTATCCACTTTGGTAGGAAAAATAAAATAGAAAATAATTATTTAAATGGGGAGAGATTACAAAATGCTGCGATACAGAGGGATCTGGGGATCCTTGTACATGAAACTCAAAATGTTAGCGTGGAGGTACAGCAAGTAATTAGGAAATCAAATTGAATGTTGACCTTTATTGCAAGGGGGATGGAGTATAAAAGTAAGGAAGTCCAGCTGCAACTGTACAGGGCATTGGTGAGACCACATCTGGAGTATTGGCTCCTTATTTAAGGAGGGATATACTTGCATTGGAGGCAGTTCAGAGAAGGTTCACAAGGTTGATTCCTGAGATGAAGGGGTTGTCATATGAAGAAAGGCTGAGCAAATTTGGCTTATACTCATTGGAGTTTAGAAGAATGAGAGGTGATCTTATTGAAGCATATAAGATTCTGAAGGGCTTGACAGGTTGGATGCAGAGAGGATGTTTCCTCTCGTGGGGGAATCTAGAACTAGAGGGCATAGTCTCAGAATAAGGGGTCGCCCATTTAAAACGGAAATGAGGAAGAATTTCTTCTCTCAGAAGGTTGTGAATCTTTGGAATTCTACCTCAGAGAGCTGTGGAGGCTGGGTCATTGAATAATTTTAAGGTGGAGATAGATAGATTTTTGATGATAAGGGAGACAAGAGTTATGGAGAGAGGGCAGGGAAGTGGAGCTGAGGCCAAGATCAGATCAGCCTTGATCTTATTGAATGGTGGAGGAGGCTCGAGGGGCCAGATGACCTACTCCTGCTCCTATTTCTTATGTTCTTCTGACTCCTCCATCACTATCCCTGGGTATGTACTGTTCCACCAGCAGGACAGACTCACCAGAGGTGGTGGCACAGTAATATACAGTCGAGAGGGAGTGGCCCTGGGAGTCCTCAACATTGACTCCGGATCCCATGACGTCTCATGGCTTCAGGTCAAACATTGGCAAGGAAACCTCCTGATGATTATTATCACCTACCGCCCTCCCTCAGCTGATGAATCAGTACTCCTCCATGTTGAACACCACTTGGAAGAAGCACTGAGGGTAACAAGGGCACAAAATGTACTCCGTGTTGGGGACTTCAATGTCCATCACCAAAGAGTGGCTTGGTAGCACCACTACTGACCGAGTTGGTCGAGACCTGAAGGACATAGCTGCCAGACCGGGCCGGCAGCAGGTGGTGAGAGAATAAACATGAGGGAAAATCCTACTTGACCTTGACCTAACCAATCTACCCGTCGCAGATGCATCTGTCCATGATAGTATTGGTAGCAGTGACAACCGCACAGTCCTTGTGGAAACAAAGTCCCATCTTCACACTGAGGACACCCTTCATTGTGTTGTGTGGCACTACCACCGTGCTAAAAAGGATAGTTTCAGAACAGATTTAGCAGCTCAAAACTGGGCATCCATGAGGCATTATGGGCCATCAGCAGCAGCAGAATTGTATTCCACCACAATCTGTAACCTCATGGCCTGGCGTATCCCTCACTGTACCATTACCATCAAGCCCGGGGACCAACCCTGGTTCAATGAAGAGTGCAGAAGAGCATGCCAGGAGCAGCATCAAGCATACCTAAAGAAGAGGTGCCAACCTGCAGAAGCTGCAACACAGGACTATATGCAGGATAAACAGAAGATGCAGCATGCTGTAGACAGAGCTTAGCTATCCCACAACCAATGGATGAGATCAAAGCTCTGCAGTCCTGTCACATCCAGTCATGAATGGTGGTGGACAATTAAACAACTAACGGCAGGAGGAAGCTACATTAACATCCCCATCCTCAGTGATAGCAGAGCCCAGCACATGAGTGCAAAATATAAGGCTTAAGCCTTTGCAACCATCTTCAGCCAGAAGTGCTGAATGGATGATCCATCTTGGCCTCCTTCTGACGTCCCCACTATCACAGAAGCCAGTCTTCAGCCAATTCGATTCACTTCACGTGATATCAAGCAAAGGCTGAACGCACTGGATACAGCAAAGTCTATGGACCCCAACAACATCCTGGCTGTCTTGCTGAAGACGTGCTCCAGAACTAGCCGCGCCTCTAGTCAAGCTGTTCCAGTACAACTACAACACTGGCATCTACCGATAATGTAGAAAACTGCCCACCTATGCCCTGTCCACAAAAAGCAGGACAAATCCAATCCGGCCAATTACCGCCCCATCTGTCTACAATGCTATCAAGTGGCATTTACTCATCAATAACATGCCCACCGATGCTCAGTTCAGTTTCTGCCAGGCTCACTCAGCTCCAGACCTCATTATAGCCTTGGTCCAAACATGGACAAAAGAACTGAATTCCAGACGTGAGGTGAGAGTGACTGCCCTTGACATCAAGACAGCATTTGACTAAGTGTGGCATCAAGGAGCCCTAGTAAATTTGAAGTCAATGGAAATCAGGGGGATAACTCTTCACTGACTGAAAATTAGGGATGGGAAATAGATGCTGGCCTTGTCAGCATCGCCCACATCTCAGGAACGAAGAAAGAAAAACAGAAACTGAACCTGGGAGCTCCTGTCTTACCTGGATGGTACAGTAATACAGCAGGCAGTGCATTATTCCACAAAGCTACATATGCTGCACTCGTATTAAAAAGGTATCTACACTAATATACTATCAGAATTATTGTTACAATCCTGCCAGAAATAAAAGATCCTTTACGCTATACTTTACCACGAGCAGAGGAAGAAGACATAAAACGGGATAGCCACTGTTAACTGAAGCCAACGCCAATCTCGGATTCCGTACGCAATGCCAGCCAGGAGTAGTTGACCAAAGGTATAAGAGTAATTTAAGAAAGTTGCAACTGAAGTTCGAATTTTTGTTGGGATCCATTCAACGCCTGGAAAGAAGTAAGAGAAAGATTCAAGATACCAAATCAACTGGAACAGCTGATAGAAAGAACTTTCAATTAATTACTTACCAAATGTAGGTACTGTTATAATGTACGCCGTCGCAGCAGCTAATTTGAGCACAACAAGATCCCATAAACAGCAATGAGATATGTTGCCAGATAATCTTTTTAGTTATGTTGGTTGAGGGATAAATATTGGCCAAGTCACCTCCCCTGCTCTTCTTCAAATAGTGCCATGGGATCTTTTACATCCACCTGAGAGAGCTCGGACGGACCTCGGTTTAACGTCTCATCTGAAAGGCAGACCTTCAGCCAGTGCAGCACTGTCTCAGTACTGCACTGGTGTGTCAGCGTAGATTAAGTGCTCAAGAACTTGACATAGGGCTTCAACCCACACCCTTCTGACTCAAAGGCAAAAATGCTACGACTAAACCAGGACAACAGTGTTGGGATCTGGGAAAGTAGGTTGGAATCTATGTGCTTTTAATGCAAAGTCCATGCTGTTCTCTGGTGCCTTGCTCATTCTAGATCTATGGCCCCAAGTTTCCACACGATAAAAAACGGGCGCCCCTCCGAGCTGGGCGCCCGTTTTTCGCGCCGAAAAAAAAACCGCGCGATTCTGGAGCGCCCTGCAGCTCCATGTCTGCTTGGCGCGGCGCCCGGGGGGGGCGGAGCCTACCACTCGCGCCGATTTTGTAAGTGGGAGGGGGCGGGTACCATTTAAATTAGTTTTTTTCCTGCCGGCAACCCTGAGCGTTCGCACACGCGCAGTGTGAAGGAAACATTGGCACTCGGCCATTTTTGTAGTTCTTTGCAGCTGTTTAATTTTTGAACATTTTTTAATAAAAGCACATTGCCATCAGCACATCAGCACTGAGGCTTCTTGCAGCAGTGAGAAGGCTGCAGGAAGCCTCGGAAAGTTGAGGCAGTCGTTTCCCGACGGCCTCCCCTCTCCCTGCCGTCGGGAATGGCTGCTGAACTTGTGAGGCTTCCTGCAGCCTTCTCACTGTCTCCTTCCCCCCCCCGCCCGCCATCTGGAACGGCTCCCTCCCCCCCCTCCCGCGGAAACGAATGGCTGCCTCCTCCCCCCCCCCCGCAGGAACGAATGGCTGCCTCCTCCCCCCCCCCGCGGGAACGAATGGCTGCCTCCTCCCCCCCCCCCGCAGGAACGAATGGCTGCCTCCTCCCCCCCCCGCAGGAACGAATGGCTGCCTCCTCCCCCCCCCCGCGGGAACGAATGGCTTCCTCCTCCCCCCCCCCCCCCGCGGGAACGGCTGCCTCAACTTGTGAGGCTTCCTGCAGAATTCTCCCTGGCTGAAGCACTTTCACACAGGTAGGAAGATGGTTTATTTAACCTTTTCTTTGCTTATAAATGTTTATTCACGTTGGATTTATTTGTATAATATTTGTATAAGTATAAATAAGGATTTATTATAGAATTTAATAACTTCCCTCCCCCCTCCCCCCCACACCTCGTTCTGGACGCCTAATTTGTAACCTGCGCCTGATTTTTTAATGTGTAGACAAGGTTTTCTCAGTTCTACAAAAATCTTCACTTGCTCCATTCTAAGTTAGTTTGGAGTAGGTTTTCACTGTGGAAACTTTGAAATCAGGCGTCAGTGGCCGGACACGCCCCCTTTTGAAGAAAAAATTCTGTTCCAAAGTGAAACTGTTCTAACTGACTAGAACTGCAGAAAAAAAAATGTGGAGAATTGCGATTTCTAAGATAGTCCGTTCTCCACCAGTTGCTCCTAAAAATCAGGCGCAAATCATGTGGAAACTTGGGCCCACAATGAATCTGGACAATGAATATTGGCAAGACAGTCCGATGATGAGGACATCACACTTGAACGTAATCCTAGCATCGCCCAATCTCACACACAATGCACACACTTTCCAGCATAGGTCATTGGATAGCGATCAGAAGTAGGATCTCTGCTGATCTGTCTGAAGCAAGTTGTAGCACACTCGCTGCTGCCCTAGCCAAGATTCGTTAACTTAGACTTTCTGCTTTGCTCCGCTGGGTAGTCTATATGGTTCAGGGTCATATAACAGGTTCCTATTTTCCATTGTAACTTTCAAAGAATTTGTAACAATTAACCATTCTTCTCTGGGTGCCAGACGGAGGTATATCTCAGTTCTGGTAGGGATTTGGGTTGCTGTGCTGACTCTTTCATTGAGCCTAAGAGAGGACTACAAAATAGCTAATCCACGTATTTCACTTACTCAGGCAGAGAGTGTTGAGTATGACCCCTGACAGTGCCATCCCACATAGGAACCTCCAGAAGCAGAACAAGGGGAAGGAGGTGGAGTAAGCTCCGCATGTTCCAGAGACTGCTAGCTGGAAGTGGGACCAGAGCATGAGAGCCCGCCGCCCGTACCTGACAATGATAAACACAGGGTAAACATTAAGATAAAGTAACCAACTTAATTACATGCCTTTCACTTGATTTCACAGTATTGGTAAACATTTCACCAGCCCCTGTTGTCTCTAATACCACGGTTAATCTTTGGAGTGAGTTCTGTTTAATCTTTCATTGGTGTTGTACATGATTTTTAATCCTTAGAGATTTACAGATTTATCAGCGCACTGTGAGTCAGCAATGAACTGTCACAGCAACAGTGGAAACCTGAGGAGGCACTGGTTCCCTCAGCCAGCAGATTACACATTTTGCCACCTTTTTCGGGCCCCTGTTTAGGTTGGGAGCCTTGCTTAACCACTATGGGTCTTAGTGTTGTTTTCATTCAGGTAGTACATGTTAGATTGTGCGTTCATTTTCTGTAGTCTTCTACATCGTGAAGAACTCTTGTTTCCTTTATGGTCCAGGTCTTTCATTGATGCTTTTTATTTTGAATTGGGAAAGCACTGTGGCGGTCCAGAGCCCACAACACAGAACACCAGCAATGTTAGAAAGAGTAGGGGAGAAACAGAATATACAGCACAGAAACAGGACCCCAAATAGTCTGTGCTGGTGTTCATACTCACACGAGTCTCCTCCCATTCCACCTGCCTCATCTCAGTCTTCCAGCATATCTTTCTATTCCCTTTTCTCTCATGCGCTTGAAAGCATCTAAGCTATTTTATAATATCTTTCGTTTTACACATTCTTTGACTAGAAGTGTAGAAGTCAGTGTCATGAGACCAATCTCAATGTTGGTACTTATTTGCCTTTACCCCGGAGTACTATGGCCCATACACAGTTGCATTGGTCAAGTGATTCATTTCCAGTTAAGGCAGTAATTTTGAGTAATTTTATTACATTTTGCAAGGCAGAAGCAATTTCAGCCTGTTTAAATTTCCTGGGCATAGAAGCTGCTTTCTGATTGGTGCAGAAATGCTGCTCCTTGATTGCTTTAAATGCCCCAAACAGAAATCAGCTTTTCTAATGCTCAAGGTCAACTGCCTTTGATCGCTCGGTGTGTAAACAGAAAAAAGAAGTGTGGGACGGGTTGAAAGTCATGGGCTCAGTCTTGGACCCCGCTGGCAGCTTAAATTCAACAAGAAAGACACATAGTTCTCCCTTTTTAGATGATGCTTCCTATTATCCACGCAGCCGTTCTTACCTGTCAGAAAGCCAGCCCAGTACTATGGATCCTGTCAGCACACCAGCCATGTAGACCGACTGTACCATCGATCTCAGAGCGTTATGGCTGCACACTAGGTCCCACTGTAAAAGCAAGAATGGAACTGACACAGTTAGTGAGGGTCTTAACAATAATAATATCAGCAGAGATGCTCTTAATGCATACTGTACACTGAGGAGTTTAGGGGTTGTTCTAACCTAACCTGACAGGATTAGGTCGTCCACCCATTTTACACCCAGCTGATTTTACTTCAATGGAGAGTAATAACGGATGGGGTGTAAAACATAAGAACATGAGAAATAAGAGCAGCAGTAGGCCATTCGACCCCTCGAGCTTGCTCTGCCATTCAATAAGATCATGGCTGATCTTATACCTCAACTCCACTTTCCTGCACTACCCCATATCCCTCGATTCCCTTAATATCCCAAAATCTATCGATATCTGTCTTGAATATACTCAACGAGTGAGCATCCACAGAGCTGTGGGGTAGAGAATTCCTGCAAACTTGAATATATTACATTTGGTCCCCTTATCCAAATCATTGATATAGATTGTGAATAGCTGGGGCCCAAGCACTGATCCTTTGCCGTACCCCACTAGTTAAAGCCTGCCAACCAGAACATGACCCGTTTATTCCTACTCTGTTTTCTGTCCGTTAACCAATCCTCAATCCATGCTCGCATATTACCCCCAATCTTATGATCCCTAATTTTGTTTATTAACCTCTTGTGTGGCACCTTATCGAATGCCTTCTGAAAATCCAAATGCACCACATCCACTGGTTCCCCCTTAGCTATTCTGCTAGTTATAACCTTAAAAAATTCTACCGGATTTGTCAAACATGATTTCCCTTTCATAAATCCATGTTGACCCTGCCCAATCGTATTATCCTTTTCTAAGTGCCCTGTTACCGCGCCCTTAATAATAGATTATAGCATTTTCCCTACTACTGATGTCAGGCTAACTGGTCTGTAGTTCCCTGTTTTCTCTCTCCCTCCTTTCTTAAATATTGTGGTTACATTTGCTACCTTCCCATCCGTGTGAACTGTTCTAGAATCTATCGAATTTTGGAAGATGACAACTGATGCATCTACTATCTATAGCCACCTCTTTCAAAACCCTAGGATGTAGGCCATCAGGTCCAGTCCCATTATTTTCTCCAGTACTATTTTTTTACTAATACGTACTAATTTCTTTCAGTTCCTCATTCTAGCTAGACCCTTGGTTCGCCACTATTTCCGAGAGATTTTTTGTGTCTTCCGTGAAGATGGCCACAAAGTATTTGTTTAATTTCTCTTCCGTTTCCTTATTCCCCATTATAATTTCTCCTGTCTCAGCCTATAAGGGACCCATATTTACTTTTGCTAATCTTTTCCTTTTTACAAAGCTATAGAAGCTTTTACAGTCTGTTTTTATGTCTCTTGCTAATTTACTTTCATATTCTATTTTCCCTTTATCAATTTCTTGGTCCTCCTTTGCTGAATTCTAAAATCCTCCCAATCCTCAGGCTTACTGCTCTTTTGGGCAACATTATTAGCCTCCTCCTTTGATCTAATACTACCTTTAACTTATCTTGTTAGCCACGGTTGGACCATTTTTCCTGTGGGGTTTTTGTGCCTTAAAGGAACGTGTGTTTGTTGTAAATTATGTATTCATTCTTTAAATGCCACCCATTGTTTGTCTACCATCATACCTTTTAATGTAGTTGCCCAATCCAACTTAGCCAACTCGCCTCTCATACCTACGTAGTTTGCTTTGTTTAGATTTAGGACATAGTTTTGGATTTAACTAAATCACTTTCAAATTTAATAATAAAATTCTGTCATAATATGGTCACTCTTCCCTAAAGGCCCCTTTACTACAACATTCATTGCGAGAGGGATGGAGTTCATTGCGAGAGGGATGGAGTACAAAAGCAGGGAGGTCCTGCTGCAACTGTATAGAGTTTTGGTAAGGCCGCACCTGGAGTACTGCGTGCAGTTTTGGTCACCTTACTTAAGGAAGGATATACTGGCTTTGGAGGAGGTACAGAGATGATTCACTAGGCTGATTCCGGAGATGAGGGGGTTACCTTATGATGATAGATTGAGTAGACTGGGTCTTTACTCGTTGAAGTTCAGATAATGAGGGGTGATCTTATAGAAACATTTAAAATCATGAAAGGGATAGACAAGATAGAGGCAGAGAGGTTGTTTCCACTGGTAGGGGAGACTAGAACTAGGGGGCACAGCCTCAAAATACGGGGGAGCCAATTTAAAACCGAGTTGAGAAGGAATTTCTTCTCCCAGAGGGTTGTGAATCTGTGGAATTCTCTGCCCAGGGAAGCAGTTGAGGCTAGTTCATTGAATGTATTCAAGTCACAGATAGATAGATTTTTAACCAATAAGGGAATTAAGGGTTATGGGGAGAGGGCGGGTAAGTGGAGCTGAGTCCACGGCCAGATCAGCCATGATCTTATTGAATGGCGGAGCAGGCTCGAGGGGCTAGATGGCCTACTTCTGTTCCTAATTCTTATGTTCTTATGTTCTTATGTAACCCTTTGTCATTGCACAATACTAGATCTAAAATAGCCATTTCCCTAGTTGGTTCCTCAATATATTGATCTAGAAAACTATCTTGAATACATTTCAAACTTCGTCCTCCACACTATTACTGCAAATTTGATTTGCCTAGTCTATATGTAGATTAAAGTCCCCCATGATTACTGTATTACCCTTGTTACATGCACATTTAATTTCCTGATTTATACTGTGTCCTATATTACCACTACAGTTTGGGGGCCTATAAACAACTCCCACCAATGTTTTCTGCCCCTTGCTGTTTCTTAGCTCCACCCAAACTGATTCTATGTCTTGATTTTCCTAGCTAAAATCCTTTCTCTCTACTGTCTTTATCCCATCGTTTGTTATCAGGGCTACCCCTCCTCCTTTTCCATTTTGCCTGTCTCTTCTAAAAGTTAAGTGTCTTGGAATATTTCGTTCCCAACCTTGGTCACTTTGCAATCACGTCCCTGTAATGGCTATCAGATCAAAACTATTCATTTCTATCTGCACTAGTAATTCATCTATTTTGTTGTGAATGCTTCGCGTATTCAGATATAGTGCCTTAACTTTGACTTTTTTCTATTTTTCCATGATGTCACCTTCGTCACTGATGCCCTATTACCTTTGTTACTCTCTCGGTCTCTTACGAACCCACTCTGCTTATTTTTACCCAAATCTCTGCTCTGCTCTAGAGCCTTGACATTTCTCTTGCTACTTTTAAATTTACCCTTTTCAGAATCCTCCCACCCCCCCTTCATTAGTTTAAAGCCCTGTCTACTGCCCTAGTTATTCAATTCGCCAGGACACTGATCCCAGCCTGTCCCAACGGAGCAACTCCCTCTTTCCCCAGTACTAGTGCCAGTATCCCATGAAGCAAAACCCCGGCCTCCCAGGCCACTCTTTGAGCCATGCATTTAACCTTCTAATCCGCTTATCCTTATACCAATTGGCATGTGACTCAGGCAATAATCTAGAGATTATTACCTTTGAGGATCTGCTTTTTAATTTGGACCCCAACTCCTCAAACTCTCCCAGCAAAACCTCATTCCTAATTCTATCCGTCTTTGGTTCCTACGTGGACCACGACAACTAGATCCTCCCTTCCCACTCCAAGTTCTTCTCCAGCCACGACAAGATGTCTTTAACCCTGGCAGGCAACACAAGCCTCACACACCCGGTCGGGGCTGCAGAGAATGGTATCTATCCCTCTGACTACCACAACTACAGTCCCTTTCACTCCCCCCACTTGAATGGCCTCCTGCACCATGGTGCCATGGTCAGACTGCTCATCCATCCTGCAGGCTTTTCCCTCATCCATGCAGGCAGCAAAACCTTTATACCTATTGGATAAGTGCAAAGGCTGAGACTCCTCCAGCACTGCACCTGGGGTCCCCTTACCTGCCTAAGTTGCAGTCACACCCTTCTGTCCTTGACCACTAATCAGAACTGTACCACTACCTAACCTAAGGGGTGTGACTGCCTCCTGGATCAAAGTGTCCAGGTAACTCTCCCCCTCCCTGATGCCCAGCAATGTCTGCACCTTGGACTCCAGCTCAGCAAGCCTGAGCTGAAGTTCCTCAAGGCACTTACCGCAAACGTGGTTGTGCGGGATCGCAAAACTCTCCACAACCTCCGACCTGCACTGCCATCCCTATATGACCTTGTTTTATTTAATTAAAATGAGTGGCCAATCCTAACCTGCCCAGAGCGTTTGGTTAAAATTGCTCCCTTAAGGTCAGTAGATAGAAGAGACATTCACTCCCAGTATTCTGGGCTGAAACCAGATCCCTAATGTTTAACTAACAAGGCGGCAGAACAGAATTACGTAGAATATACAGCCATACGGCCCAGTCAATGCTGGTATTTATGCTCCACTCGAGCCCCCTCCCATCCTTCCTCATCTAACTCTATCAGCATAACCCCCTATTCCCTTCTCCCTCATATGCTTATCTAGCCTCCCTTAAATGCATATCTGCTATTCACCTCAACCACTCCCTGTGGTAGTGAGTTCCACATTTTCACCACACTTTGGGTTAAGAAATGTCTTATGAATTCCCCATTGGATTTCTGGGTGACGATCTTATATTGATGGCCTCTAGTTACGCTCTTCCCCACAAGTGGAAACATTCTCTCTGTGTCCACTCTATCAAAACCTTTCATCATTTTAAAGACCTCTGTTAGCTCACCCTTCAGCCTTCTCTTTTCAAGTGAGAAGATACCCAGCCTGTTCATCCTTTCCTGATATGTATAACCTTGCATTTCTGGTATCATCCTTGTAAATCTTCTCTGCACCCTTTGCTGTGCCTCTATATCCTTTTTATAATATAGCGACCAGAGTTGTGCGCAGTGCTCTGTGGTCTGACCAAAGTTCGATAACCTTAAAATTAGAGCCAGACCGGTCAGGGGGTGAGGTCAGGAAGCCCTTCTTCACACATAGGGTAGTGGAAATCTGGAACTCTCTTCCCCAAAAAGCTGTTGAAGGTAGGAGTCAATTGAAAATGTCAAAACTGAGGGGTCGAAATTGGATTTTGTATACCGCCTGTTACCGCAGGCGGGAAGCAGCTAACAGGCAGCAAAGGCCTACAGTCGTCGCTAAACAGCGTTGACGCCTCGACCTAAAAGGAGAAAATGGTGGCATGCAGCGCACAGCCTCTCCCCTTTAAATACCGCCCTGCAAGCGGGTTCTTTTTCCAATTATCTTAAATCTGTGTCCTCTGGTTACCAACCCTCCTGCCACTGGAAACAATTATCTCCCTATCTACTCAATCAAAACCCCTCATGATTTTGAACACCTGTATTATATCTCCCCTTAACCTTCTCTGCTCTAAGTAGAACAATCTCAGTTTCTCCAGTCTCTCCACATAACTGAGGTCCTATATCTCTGGTACCATTTTAGTAAATTTCCTCTGCACCCTCTCCAAGGCACATCCTTCCTATAGCGTGGTGCCTAAAATTGGACGCAGCGCTCTAGATGATTTATTCCAGTAATTAAACAATCAGTTATACGATTTCCTTCAGTTACAAAATGGGGCAGAAATTCTACTTTGAGTCAAGCCGTACCTCTGTAACAATTGTAGCTTTAAAGTTGGAACTGTCGTATGTCCACCCGTCAGTACACATCTGCGTGTCGTTTCCAGTGCTATTTCCCCTCTTCTTGCTGAGATCCAGAAGGTGCCACTGAGGTGAGGAATACACACGGCATTTCTCCAGCTGCCGCTCCTGATCCAGAGGGATGAAAACCCGGAGAAGCTCCTCTGTCTGCAGTTTGTCTGTAGCATTACCGTATCTCGAGCCATTCGCTTCCAAACGGATCGCACAGTGATGATCGGGTACAACAGCCACAAAGTTCTGGAGCAGGTTGTGGCTAGCCAGAATTAGAACTGGGAATGCCAACAACGTAACGTGGATGATTTGGAATTTTCCCACACTTCCAACAATCTCCAGGATATCAGCAAAGCCCATGGTTGCGAATTACAGGTGGAAGAGACGGTTACCTGCAGAGAGGCTATTACTGAGAGATCACGATACTGATGGAAAAACTGTGAGTCTTTGGCTTTACATGAGCATTAGTAGATTTCAGTAATGTTTAATCTGGTGATAACAGACTTACTTTTGCACTCTAAATTGCTAAACTTGGCAATACTGGCAATGTTTATTTCTAGGAAAGGGCAAAGAGGTGTAATTGGCAGGGATGAAGGTAGTGGTTTGTGAGAGTTGTCAGACAAAGCTATCTAGAACCCATTCAATTATATGAAATAACGTAGAGTCATTTTAGTACAATATGGTGAGCCCGATTTTAACTGCTCCTGCTTGAAGGAAGGTGCAGTTAAAATAATGAGTGTCACTTACCCCTCCAACCCCTCTTCCTTCTTAGAATGAAGTGAATCCGAGCATAATTGTTGTTCTGTATGTTTACTTGCCATATGTGAAATATAACAGCTTAGCAATTTATACCTGGCCTTTTCTCACCAAGTGATTCTTGTTTTTTTGCAGAAAGGTTGAATGTAGGGAATATGTAAAAGATGTGGGCTAAACATTCCACTTTGCTGGCCGTCGTCCAAAAAATGGGTGATGTTCCAGCAATGTATGACATCTCAGCCTTACTGATCGCTGGAACATCGCCCTTTTTTTTGAGCGATTTTCCACTCGGTGATAGGCCAGTGATGTGAAATGGGCGATCCGAAATGTCGGCGATGTGACGTTCGCCCACCAGCGATTTAGAAGGCAAAAGCTTCCCTAGCAACGGGCTTCTGCGCATGTGTGGGAGATCAGGGATCATCCACACATGGCAGAAGGCACAGGGAGGGGCAGAGAGAGAGAGGGAGGATAGAGAGAGGAGGAAGGCAGAGACAGAGAGGAGAGGGGCGAGATCATTGTTCATTGTGTGTTAAATTGTTTAAAATGTTTGTTCATAGTTGGGGAGGGGCAGGTGGGTGGGGAGGAAGGTGTTTGAAAAGAATTCTGTTTGCAATAAATTTTGGGAATGATTTTAACAATTATTGTGCATTCTCTGATAAGGTTAATTAACTTAGGCATTTTGAATCATTTAACATCTTTATTCTCTTGTAATAACATTACTTAAGTTAAGCATTAATGCAAATGCTGCACCACAAAGGCCAGGCTTGTACAGGCAAGGCTGAAACGCAAAGTACCGGCGATGTGCCAAAAGTTGGGATGGGTGATGTGCGGGCAATCACCTCAGCGATCAATTCGGCAAAGTGAGCCAGAACTTTGAGGCTTAATTTTCCGGCCTAGTTTCCACTTTTTGGTCAAAATGGCGATAGAGGCCCGTTTTGGGTGATATATTGGCGATATATGGCCGATGTGAAGTGGAAAGTTTAGCCCACAATATCCAGCTGGTAGGTCCAGATGGATACCTGGTTACAGCCCTGAATTACTGCTATTGTATAATTAGATATTGACTGGCTGTGACCCCCACAGTGGAGCCAGCTCCTAATAATGCAAAGTCGTTTTTTTGCACTAAAAAATGTGAACCGAGCAATAAGTTGAATGAAGCAATGTAAATAGCACAGTAAAGGGGTCAGGTAGTGCTAAGCACACGTTGGAATTATCGGATAATTTGAGGGTGAATTTCCACTTGTTTGCAGTAACTTGGGTGGGAGGAGCGTTAAAATGTGCTTTCAAAATTCAGTATGTGAGACCTAGTGGCAAGAATTCTTGCCACTGGACCCAGACCTGGCTCTGTCAAGCCCCGTGTGGTGGCTGGTGTGCAACGGTCACCCCACGTTAAAAAAACCCACCCACAGGCATCTTCCACCCTTCAGGATGTAGTTCGGGATCCGGAATATTAGGTCCTTCATTGAAACACCTGTGAACTCGTCCCTTTTCGGCCTGGAAGCAAGTCATCCTCGCTTCGAGGGACTGCCTGTGATGATGATGGTGTGAGACTTCCAGACGAACCAGCCAGGCTCAGAGTCGATTCTCCAGAGACAGCTGACAAGCACACCTCCTGGTGAGGTACTGAACCATGCGGATCAGCACCGTGCCAGCTTCAGTTCCCACTCTGACCGAGTCACCGGTGCCAAATTTGGCCTTCGTGCCCCAGGGAGTAGAAAGAGGGTTAAGAACCAAAAATGGGTTTCACACTCATAATTCTTAACTCGTAACTTCCTGCTGAAGAGAGTGGGTAAAGACAGGAGTGGGTTTGGCTCCACTTAGGCTCTCAAACAAAGGGCTCAATTTTCCCTGGTCATTTGCACCGATTTTTGGCGTGTGCCGGCTTAACTGACTTAGTTACGATTTTTCTCGGCCATTTTTTTTTTAACCTCATGTCTGCGCCGGTTTTTATAATTTTTCACAGTTTGGCCAACATATTTTCCTCCTAGGTCGGCGTATCTGGCCACTCCCGAAAAACCTTCTTGGCACTTGAGAAAACCAGCGCTCATTGAGAAATTGCCGCTGAAAGACACCATTGTTTTTAAATCGAAGATTTTGGAGGGAGTCAAGAACACTGTAAAAATCAATAATAAAGTTCAACTTTTTTTTACCTATCAACGCAGTAAATGTAAATGAGTTGGATTTCAGAGTTGGTTTTCTCATTTTTTTACTCACTCATACGCCACCACCGAACATCTTGAAGCAGGGCTGGAGAGTCTAGCTGTGGCCAGCAAAATCGGCCCCTCGCCTGGACACAGGGGCTCGGGACTCGGCTAGAAAACAAGCCGTGCGGGGAGGGTGGGAGGAGAGAGAGAGGGAGCGAGATGCTGATCGGAAGACTTCTGAAGACTGCAATTAGTTAGGGGGGGGGGGGCGGGGAGAGAGGAGAGGTCACAAGACCTTGGGTGTGGCCCATCCTTACAGACCTTGGGGAGAGAGAGAACTGTGAACCTGTCCTGCCTGCTTTCCTGCCGTTTTGAGCTTCTTTCAAAGGTTAAATTTAAAATATGGGAGCAATACTGACATTGCCATACCTTGTGCGAGCCTTCTGCATCATGGTACTACATAGGAGACAATTGATTTGGCATCAGGAACATCAGAGCCCGTAGGGTGCTGGGCAGGAGGCTTTACCCACATCGGGTCTATCAAGACAGGTGTTCGTACTTCCACCTGAGTGATGCAGACTGTGTCAGCAGGCTGCGTTTCCGCAAAGATGTTGTAACTGAGATCTGTGAGTTGGTCAAACAGACCTGCAACCTAGAAGCATCAGGAGAACTGCTTTGTCAGTTGACGTGAAGGTTACAGCTGCACTTTCATTCTATGCCTCTGGCTCGTTTCAAGCTACAACTGGGGATGTGTGCGCCATCTCTCAACATGCAACACATGTCTGCATTCGCCAGGTGACGGCTGCACTGTATGCACGGAGGAATGACTTCATAAAGTTCCCCATGACTGCCCAAGCAATCCATGACAGAGCTGTGGGCTTCTCCAGGATTGCTGGCTTCCCAAAGGTACAGGGCTGCATTGATTGTACCCACATCGCCTTGCGAGCACCTTTGGAGGATTCCGAGATGTACAGGAACAGAAAAGGCTTCCACTCCATTAATGTGCAGCTCGTGTGTGGCGACGTGCATCGTATCATGTCAGTTGATGCAAGACACCCTGGGAGCGCCCATGATGCATTCATCCTACGCGACAGCATTATATCTGCCATGTTTCAGCAGCCGTCAGAAGGCTACTGGGAGACAAAGGGTACGGCCTCGCCATCTGGCTTGTGGCGCCCCTACGTGTAACCAGGACGGAAGCTGACCGTGAATACATGTCGCACATTGCGACGCGCAGCATCATAGAGAGCACCACTGGCATCTTGAAACAGCGTGTCCGATGCCTGGACCATTCCAGAGGCTACTTGCTGTACTCCCCTGAGATGGTCGGTCAGTTCACTGTTATGTGCTGCATGCTGCATAACTTAGCCATCATGAGGCAGCAGTACCTGGTGGTGGAAGACCCACCTGCGGTGACAGTGGCTGATGATAATGATGTGGAAGATGCAGATGACGAGCAGGAGGGGGACGACAAGGGTGAGGAAGCCATGCAACTACCTGAACCTGGAGCACGACAGCAGAGGAGGGCGGGCCATTGTGCCCCTTTAGCGATTCCTCGAACCTTGCGCCAGCAGCTCATCTGTGAACGCTTTACTGATGCCTGAGGACTCAGCGACAACTATTCCACTGTTTGGACCTGTCCTGTAATGTTGTGTTCTGTTAATGGAACAAATAATGGAAATGATTCAGTTTTAATGTAAAATATATTTTATTCAAAAGTTTAGCAAACAGTTCTTTTGTACTTAACTTTAATAAAATTATTCTTGTGTCAAACTTTACTTTAAGATCATTCTTTAAGATCACTTACAAACTCTCCTCCAGCTTATTGTAAGCTCGCCCGTTGTGCTTGGTCTTGAACTCTCCACCACCCCTGCCCGCAGTTAGTGGTGCAGCGTTTCTCGGGTTGGTACAAAGCTTATTCTTTCTAAGATCTCTGGTACTGCGCACCTGTTGGGGGGGGGCGGTGTCGGCGACAGGCAGCAAGTCGGAGGGCCCAGGCGGCAAGTCGGAGGGCCCAGGCGGCAAGTCGGAGGGCCCAGGCGGCAAGTTGGAGGGCCCGGCTTTGGGCTCTTCAGAGACTGGTGTGGGAATTGGAGTGGGAGTGACAGTCAATGGGCGCAGAATCTGGGCGTGTTCCCTTATTGCAGCAGCTAACTCCAATATATTGTCCCTCATGAGCCCTGACAGTGTCTCAACTACCTGCAATATTCCCTCCCTCATGGTCAGTGATGTGGTTTGCACTACCTCTGACATTCCCTCCCCCATGGCCAGTATTCCCTCACTGATGGTCCCGGCCATCGTTTCCATTTCTCGTGTCATTGCTGTTACTTCTCCCGACAGTCCCGCTACCTCAGCATTAACCCCATTGATGGCGTCCAGGAGTGATCAGGTAAGGTCAATGCTCTCCCCACTCAATGACATCATCCGAACCACATCTGTTAGATTCTGCACCTCAGGAGAGCGCGGTCGAGCCCTCCTTCCCCTCCTCTCCACGGGTGTGCCTCGCTGCACCTCACCACTGTGACCCGCAGCCTGGACGGTGGGGCCCTGGGTGTGCCTCGCTGCACCCCACCACTGGGACCCGCAACCTCGAAAGGTGGGGCCCTAGGTGTGCCTCGCTGCACCACACCACTGGGACCCGCAACCTCGAAAGGTGGGGCCCTGGGTGTGCCTCGCTGCACCACACCACTGGGACCCACAACCTCGAAAGGTGGGGCCCTGGGTGTGCCTCGCTGCACCACACCACTGGGATCCGCAACCTCGAAAGGTGGGGCCCTGGGTGTGCCTCGCTGCACCACACCACTGGGACCCGCAACCTCAAAAGGTGGGGCCCTGGGTGTGCCTCGCTGCACCACACCACTGGGATCCGCAACCTGGACGGTGGGGCCCTGGGTGTGCCTCGCTGCACCTCACCACTGGGACCCGCAACCTCGGAAGGTGGGGCCCTGGGTGTGCCTCGCTGCACCTCACCACTGGGACCCGCAACCTCGGAAGGTGGGGCCCTGGGTGTGCCTCGCTGCACCTCACCGCAGCCTCGGAAGGTGTGAAACCATGGAATGTCCCACCAGCACTCAAACCACTAGTCACGGAAGAGGCTGTCACCCCAATGAGTGGCACCTCCTCCAAAGTCAGTACAACAGTGGGAGCTTCATCCAGCTCCATCCCCTCACCCTCACCCCCATGTTTTTGATCTGGAGGGTTGGGTTGGTAGATGTTCTCTTCAGGCTCATCCGCGTCTGAATCCTTCTGCATCGTCAGAGTTGGTCTCAAGTTCTGCAAAATATAACAGAACAGTCAAATGGTTAGCAGCAGAGGAGGGGGCAGGAGTAGGCTCACACAGCACAGGCCAGGCAGCAGGCTGGTTGAAGGACCACGGTGAATTTGCAAGGACTTGCCCTCTCCCTCAATTGTGGGCCCAGCTTGTGCAATGATGGTTGCTTTTCTCCAGGCAGGACCCATCAAAGCAGCGACCCTCTCTTCCAAGGGTGTCAGTGGGTGCAAATTTACCAGGCCTCTACCTGTTTGAGTTCTCTCCCTTTTATTATGTGCCACCTTCCTCTGCAAAGATGAAAACCTAACTTTTTAAAGAGGATGTCTTTCCGCCGGGTGGGACATACAGATGGTCAGATTTACAATTGCAATTGCATTGAATAAATGAAAGTATTACTTACACTAACTCCTTGACCAAGGTCCTGCCACTTCTTTTTACAATGGCCTCCAGATCTCGTGGTGATCGCCATTGCACAGTAATCTTCTGCAACTGGGTTCCAGCGTTTCTTCATTTCTTTGAGTGGAACTTTTATGTGACCTCTGCTCCTGCCATCTGTTCTCAATCACAGTATCTAGTGCCTCCACTTCTTCCTGTAAGAAATTCTTGGTCTTGCACCGCGTTGCATCTTGTACTGCTGCAGCTCCGATTTTTCCAATGCTCTCGCACAGCACTCCTTCTCACACACACTCTTGAAAAATGGCCGATTGCCAACTCGGAGCTGTTCTGTGTACGCGTCCATTGCAATGATGTCAGAAACGTAACTTTTTTTCGCGCGTGCGCAGAAGGTGTGGCAACGTTTTTCGGCGCAGACAGCAGGCTCTACCCGCCCCAAAGCGACTCTACGTACGGCGCCAAATTCGAATTATACATCGGGGAAACTTTGGCAAATTATTTCCGCCACATTTCTGACCGAGAAAAACGGGCGTAAGTCTGGCAATACGCCAGAAAACAGACTTGGGCAAAATTGAGCCCAAAGTATGGGGTGTAGGAGATTCAGTGCTAGAGGCATCCATGTGGAATCACATCTCAACAGGAGCCAGCACCTTCAGGAGAAGAAGTAGCAAGTTTAAAAGTGAAAAGATTAAGGCTGATAGCTCAATCAGGTGCTCCCAATAACTGCTCGGTCTCCCATTCAGTCCCAAAATTAGCCCAATTATGCTTTCCCCAGAGTAACGAGTAATAGAATGGTTAAATGTTGCGAATTATAACAGAGGCAAACAATATTTATTAAGAGGCTCTTTAAAGACACGATGGAGCAGAAATTAGACCAGCCATGTGATCCTGAAGGCTTCATTTTGACTCAGCTTGAAAATCCACCATGGCAACGCAATAAAGATTGAAACAGGGATTAACATGTCGAAACAGGAATGCTTTAATCTTTAACATGATCCTTCACTAAAGAAAAACAAGTTAACACTTTGCATAATCAATCGAAATAGCCTCAATACATAGAGAAAAACCTGAACCAAAACATAAATGCTAGAAACAGCAGTTCGAACAAAGGACTGTTTGTAACCTCAGTGTCCTATTTGACCCTGAGCTGAGCTTCCGATCCTCTATCCATTGCCTCACTAAGACCACCCTTTGTAACATCGCCCGTCGCCACCCCTGCTACAGCACATCTGCTGCTGAAACCTTCATCCATGCCTTTGTTACCTCCAGGCCTACCCTTAGTAGGGTCTAATATTGAGGGGATGGAGCAATTTTGCAGGGTAAATGCCCTCCAAAAACCTGAATGTAATGTATGACATGGTAAAGATCCCAATAAATAACCAAACGAATGTCCTGCACAATGAACACTAACCAGCTTTAAACAGTGTTAGACTATCTTAAAATGGTTTAAGTTGGTGAAAGTATCCTAACATGCTTTGTTTTAGCATTTGTAGCACGAGAAGCGAATGTGGAACAAAGGGAAAATATTATGGACAAAGACAATTTGGAAACTAGACAGAGAATGATGAACAGCCAGGTCATAAGATGGTCCATACCGAGATAAGAGAGCTATTGCTAAGGCATGCCATACAAGGCCAATTGGCTTAAGGACTTTCCATGACAAACAAACAAAGCTTGTAGAACAGAGATGAAGGCTGAAAGATTAGAAGTGGAGTAAATACCTAAACACGTGGCCTCAGCAAATGTACACGCACGCTGTTGTGCGTAGACGCAGCCCAAGGTAATAGAATAAGAATAAAACATATTTCTCTTGAAGGTCAGAGCTTTCTCCGGAGTGGTCAGGAGCCACATAGCTGCACAGACAGCCTGGAGGACTGGATATTTTGGTTGTGACCGAGTTATAGACGTTAGCCAACCCCAGAAGCAGATATAAATAAATCTGTTTAAATAAATTTGCACTGCGGTTCAGGGAGAGGTATAGAAGTACTCCACTTACGCTGTAAGGGATATAAATTGATTGAGCAAACAGAAAACATAGAACAGCTAGGGGAGGTAGTTAAATCACTAACCAAAGAGAACATAAAAAATAGGAGCTGAATTCGGCCATTTGGCCCCTCGAGCCTGCTCCGCCATTCAGTAAGATCATGGGTGTTCTTTTACCTCAACTCCACCTTCCTGCCCGATCCCCATATCCCTTTATTCCCTTGGTGTCCAAAAATCTATCGATCTCAGTCTCGACTGAGCCTCCACAGCCTTCTGGGGTAGAGAATTACAAAGATTCACCACCCTCTGAGTGAAGAAATTTCTCTTCATCTCAGTCCCAAATGGCCGACCCCTTATCCTGAGACTATGCTCGCAAGTCCTGGACTCTCCAGCCAGGGGAAACAGTCTCTCAGTATTGTCATGTATTTCACCATTTTGCAATGACAATAGTTATGTAACTGTAACTCATACACACTGTACCTGTACCCTTGAAATGCACACCCTGACCACAGGGGGTGAGCTTGCGGGAGACATTCCTCACCTGGGCTTCCAGGTATAAAAGGGGAGGTCCCACCCAAGGCCAGCACTCCTTGGTCCTGGGAATAAAGTGAAGGTCACAGAGTGACCGTGTCTGATATATACATGCCTCGTGTGAGTTTGTAACAAGGTGCAGAGACACTACAAGTATCGACCCTGTCAATCCCTTTCAGAATTTTATATGTTTCAATGCGATCACCTCTCATTCTTTTAAACTCCAGAGAATATAAGGCCATTCTACTTAATTTCTTTTCATAGGACAGCCCTCTCATCCCAGGAATCAATCTAGTGAACCTTTGTTGCAGTGCCTCTAAGGCAAGTATATCTTTCTTTGGGTACGGAGACCAAAACGGTACATAGTGTGGTCTCACCAAAGCTCTGTACAATTGCAGCAAGACTTCCTTACTCTTGTGGTAAAAACAGAGAGACAGACTATTATCTGAATGGTGACAGATTAGGAAAAGGGGAGGTGCAAAGAGACCTGGGTGTCATGGTACATCAGTCATTGAAGGTTGGCATGCAGGTACAGCAGGTGGTTAAGAAAGCAAATGGCATGTTGGCCTTCATAGCAAGGGGATTTGAGTACAGGGGCAGGGAGGTGTTGCTACAGTTGTACAGGGCATTGGTGAGGCCACACCTGGAGTATTGTGTACAGTTTTGGTCTCCTAACTTGAGGAAGGACATTCTTGCTATTGAGGGAGTGCAGCGAAGATTCACCAGACTGATTCCCGGGATGGTGGGACTGACCTATCAAGAAAGACTGGATCAACTGGGCTTGTATTCACTGGAGTTCAGAAGAATGAGAGGGGACCTCATAGAAACATTTAAAATTCTGACGGGGTTAGACAGGTTAGATGCAGGAAGAATGTTCCCAATGTTGGGGAAGTCCAGAACCAGGGGTCACAGTCTAAGGATAAAGGGTAAGCCATTTAGGACCGAGATGCGGAGGAACTTCTTCACCCAGAGAGTGGTGAACCTGTGGAATTCTCTACCACAGAAAGTTGTTGAGGCCAATTCACTAAATATATTCAAAAAGGAGTTAGATGAGGTCCTTACTACTAGGGGGATCAAGGGTTATGGCGAGAAAGCAGGAATGGGGTACTGAAGTTGAATGGCGGTGCAGGCTAGAAGGGCCGAATGGCCTACTCCTGCACCTATTTTCTATGTTTCTATGTTTCTACCCCCTTCCAATAAAGGCTAGCATACCATTTGCCTTCCTGATTGCTTGCTGTACCTATTTAAGAAGCATTTAAAAAAGGAAAATTGGAAAGCTGTGGTTGTGCTCTGGCAAGGAGAGCAAATTATAAAACTTAAAAAAACAATTAGAAGCAGAGAACAATCACAGCCAGAGCCTGGAAACCCAATTAGTTCAAAACACCCCAAATCGAGAGTGCATCAAATATGTGAAAATCCAATTAGATTAAAAAACAAAGTAATCACGACTTTAGCCATGACAGTAGGTTATCTTCAACCCAAGGGTGCAAGAAAATTAAGAAAAAAAGTAAGAAGAGCAGGAGGCTTTTAAATTTCTGTGAGAAGAAAAGCTAGAGGAGTTAAGCAGTGCCTTAGTGGGTTCCTCATACAACAATGGGGAACTGACATAGTGCTGGAGACACGACAGATCCAGATACACACGAGAAAAGAAAATGCAGGAGCTGGAGAAGAGTTTAAAGCAAAGGAAAGGCATGATTCAATCTAACTTCACTTACCAACAAGATAGCGAGAGCAGTAATTCTTCATGGGAAGAGGTAAGTTTTAGAGAACTAGCAGAGGTTGGTAGCAAGTATGAACACAAGCAAGGCAGGGAGAGGGAGGATCAAAGTCCGGAACCAGGACCTCCTGACATACACCAAACTCCCCAAACGGAATAAGACCTGTATGAGTAGTAAAAAATGACACGGCAGGCACAGACATGGGGTTCTCTAACATTTCCTGGACATCCCTTGTGTGAAAATGTGTGTCAATGTATGCAAGTTTACTGACCCACGAATATTTAACAGAGCTATAAGCCATTTAACCCTTTGTAGTCTTCTCTTTGATGATTGGAAGTATTTTAAGCATTTTAATCAGTGTATTTTCTATAAACATATCGGGGTCGCAATTGGCCCTTTCATTGAGGCCTATGAAAGCGGGGGCCATGCTGCGGAGTGCAATGGCCGCCGACTTTTTGTGTAATGGCTGCAGTTATCAAATTTCCGCTCCCGTATTAACCCGGCGGTGACCCACTCCCCCCCCCCCACCACTCCGCTGCTGCTGATCCATGTTAAGTGCGTCACCACAGTGCACACCGCCAACTAACCCCCTGACAGCGAAATACAGCTACACTTAAATCAGACCCTCTTCTAAGGGAATGCATTTGGCCAGACAGCAAATTTTTAACCTCTGATTTTTTTTTAATATTGCCACAGGATGCTGTTTCAGTGATTGCAGCTACTCAGTTGTGTGGACAAAGCATAAGAAACAGCAAAGTAGTTTAAGGGAGACTATTTAATTTAAAAAGTGAAAAACACCATTCTTACTGAAGGAATTAGACTGGCACCGCTCTTGAATGTCATCAGGTTTCAATGGTGTTTCTGGCCCTCAGCGCGATTCACACCGCCTGGACTTAAAACATGATTCCATCGAACCCCAGCTTTTGAATATTCATGACGCCTGGGGTGAGGGCCTTCGACACTGCTCAAGATGGCATGGATTGCGAATGTGGTGCGATTGAGGCGAGCATTACGCTGCCCTGATTTTAACCCTCCACATGCCCTGATCTTGCCGGACATGGAGAGGAAGGAAGGTAAAATCGGGGCTATGGAGTTATTTGCGAATTAGTGGTTCAACCACTGTACTGGGGGGTCCACCATTAATCAAAGACCAATTAACACCGGTCCTACTTTAACACTCCATACACCGGTCTGTTGGTGTCTTCACTCACTGCCATTTACAAAACTGGGATATGATACCTGGAAACAATTTCTTGTTTCCTCAATATCCATCCTCAAAATTCTCCAATGTGCATTCACATCTCAAATATCCTGACACACTTTCCGCTCTGCAGACAAATTGTACATTTTACAGGGGCTACAACAGGAGTCCACACTGTCTTCTTCCTTGTGGGAGACCTGAGATTAAATCCAATCCCAACAGAAATGGTCTGGAAGTATCGGACCAGTACACAGTACAGATTCGCGTATTAGGAATGCAGGAACAGGAGGATGTCATTTAGCCCCTCGAGCCTGTTCCACCATTCAAATGTTGATCTGCGACTGTAATGACTCAAGAGTCTGGTTAATGGAAACTCACTCAGGTGCAACCTGATCCATCTTTATTCCGGCCCAAGAGTGCCTGCATGACAAAGACACTCAGCTTATATACAGGTGACCAAGCACACATGCCACATGCGTACATCCCGATGACCTCCGACCGCGGTACCCTCTGGTGTCTGGTGACCCCAAGCATTGATACATAACAACATCCCCCTTTTAAAATCTTAACAGTAGTCTTTTTACAAATTAAGACAGTCTGGGGCTTTCCTCTCACGAGTTGATCGTCTCAGTTCAACTTTGGCTCTGGGTGAGCGTAGTGAGTCCGTTGAGACTGAGGGCTGAGTAGCCGATCTGATGGGAGTGGTCATGACCACGTCAGAGACTGAAGGTTCAGAGTCAGTAATGTCAGCAGGGTCCTCTGATGAGTGAACAATGGTTGGTTGGTCACTGACTGCATCTTCCTCACTCGGTTCCAGTTCATCCGTGTGCCGCAGTTTAACCTGGTCAAGGTGTTTCCTGCATGTCTGCCCATTCTTGAGCACGACAATAAACACTCTGTTACCCTCCTTGGCTGTAACAGTGTCGACGATCCACTTTGTACCTTGACCATAGTTCAGTACATAAACCGGATCGTTGACCGAGATGTCACGTGACACAGCAACACAATCATGACATCATTGCTGACTTTGATGTCTGTTTTCAACACGATCATTCAAATCAGGATGAACAAGAGAAAGCCTGGTCTTGAGATTTCTCTTCATGAGTAGTTCAGCAGGAGGAACCCCAGTAAGTGTATGAGCTCTGGTCCTGTAACTGAGCAATATGCATGACAACCATCTCTGCAGTGAGCCCTGAGTTACATGTTTCATACTTTGCTTGATCATTTGATCGGCACGCTCTGCTTAACCATTAGAAGCAGGCTTGAATGGAGCTGATCTCACATGTCTGATGCTATTGAGTTTCATAAACTCCTGGAACTCAAGACTTATGAAGCAAGGTCCGTTGTCGCTCACAACAATGTCAGGCAAACCATGAGTAGCAAACATGATACGAAGGCTCTCAATGGTAGTTGCAGATGTGCTGGATGACATAATAACACACTCTATCCACTTAGAATATGCATCTGCTACGACAAAAAACATCTTTCCTAGGAACGGGCCCGCAAAATCAATGTGGATCCTCGATCATGGTTTGGATGGCCACGACCAAAGACGCAATGGAGATTCCGCTGGTACTTTACTAAGCTGCAAGCAAGTATTGCACTGATGCACGCATGATTCCAGATCAGAGTCAATTTCAGGCCACCATACATCAGACCTAGCAATGGACTTCATCATGACAATATCAGGATGAGTGCTATGAAGTTCACGTACAAATTTTTCTCGACCTTTCTTCGGCATGATTACCCGATTACACCACAGTAGACAGTCTGACTGAATGGACAGCTCATCCTTACAATGATTGTAAGATTTGGTCTCCTCATGCATCTCCATAGGTATGGCAGACCAATCACCACTGAGTACACACCGTTTCACAACCGATAAAACTGGGTCATGGTTGGTCCAGATCCTAACTTGTTGAGCAGTGACAGGAGTTCCTTCACTCTCAAAAGCATCCATTACTAACAGTAGATCTGCAGGTTGAGGCGTCTCCATCTCAGTTGTGGGTAAGGGCAGATGACTCAGTGCATCGACACAATTCTCAGTGCTAGGTCTATGACGGATGACGTAATCATAGGCAGACAATGTCAGCGCCCACCTTTGAATGCAGGACGATGCATTGGTATTAATACCTTTGTTTTACGCAAACAATGAAATGAGTGGCTTGTGATCCATTTCTAGTTCAAAACGAAGACCAAACAGGTACTGGTGCATTTTTTTTACCCCATACACACAGGCCAAAACTTCTATCTCTACCATATTGTAAGCTCTTTCCGCTTTAGACAGACTTCTCGAAGCATACGCAATAGGTTGTAGCTTTCCCAATTCATTTGCTTGTTGGAGTACACAGCCAACCCCATATGATGAAGCATCAAAGGCCAATACAAGATGTTTACACGGATCAGAATGAACAAGCAACTTGTTTGAACATAGCAGATTCTTGGCTTTCTCAAAGGCTCTATCTTGAGACACACCCCAGACCCAGTTGTCGCCTTTTCTTAGTAACACATGCAGTGGCTCGAGTAAAGTGCTCAATCTGGGTAAGAAATTACCGAAGTAGTTGAGTAACCAAGGAACGAACACAGCTCCGTCACATTCTGAGGCCTGGGTGCATTTTTGATGGCCTTGGTTTTCGAATCAGTAGGCCTGATACCATCAGCAGCAATCTTCCTCCCGAGGAACTCAACTTCAGGTGCCATGAATACACACTTCGAGCGTTTCAACCTGAGTCCCACTTTGTCCAGATGCTGTAGGACTTAGAAACATAGAAAATAGGTGCAGGAGTCGGCCATTCGGCCCTTCGAGCCTGCGCCGCCATTCAATGAGTTCATGGCTGAACATACAACTTCAGTACCCCATTCCTGCTTTCAAGCGCATGAGAGAAAAGGGAATAGAAAGATATGCTGGAAGACTGAGATGAGGCAGGTGGAATGGGAGGAGACTCGTGTGAGTATGAACACCAGCACAGACTATTTGGGGTCCTGTTTCTGTGCTGTATATTCTGTTTCTCCCCTACTCTTTCTAACATTGCTGGTGTTCTGTGTTGTGGGCTCTGGACCGCCACTGTGCTTTCCCAATTCAAAATAAAAAGCATCAATGAAAGACCTGGACCATAAAGGAAACAAGAGTTCTTCACGATGTAGAAGACTACAGAAAATGAACGCACAATCTAACATGTACTACCTGAATGAAAACAACACTAAGACCCATAGTGGTTAAGCAAGGCTCCCAACCTAAACAGGGGCCCGAAAAAGGTGGCAAAATGTGTAATCTGCTGGCTGAGGGAACCAGTGCCTCCTCAGGTTTCCACTGTTGCTGTGACAGTTCATTGCTGACTCACAGTGCGCTGATAAATCTGTAAATCTCTAAGGATTAAAAATCATGTACAACACCAATGAAAGATTAAACAGAACTCACTCCAAAGATTAACCGTGGTATTAGAGACAACAGGGGCTGGTGAAATGTTTACCAATACTGTGAAATCAAGTGAAAGGCATGTAATTAAGTTGGTTACTTTATCTTAATGTTTACCCTGTGTTTATCATTGTCAGGTACGGACGGCGGGCTCTCCTGCTCTGGTCCCACTTCCAGCTAGCAGTCTCTGGAACATGCGGAGCTTTCTCCTCCTCCTTCCCCTTGTTCTGCTTCTGGAGGTTCCTATGTGGGATGGCACTGTCAGGGGTCATACTCAACACTCTCTGCCTGAGTAAGTGAAATACGTGGATTAGCTATTTTGTAGTTCTCTCTTAGGCTCAATGAAAGAGTCACCACAGCAACCCAAATCCCTACCAGAACTGAGATATACCTCCGTCTGGCACCCAGAGAAGAATGGTTAATTGTTACAAATTCTTTGAAAGTTACAATGGAAAATGGGAACCTGTTATATGACCCTGAACCATATAGACTACCCAACGGAGCAAAGCAGAAAGTCTAAGTTAACGAATCTTGGCTAGGGCAGCAGCGAGTGTGCTACAACTTGCTTCAGACAGATCAGCAAAGATCCTACTTCTGATCGCTATCCAATGACCTATGCTGGAAAGTGTGTGCATTGTGTGTGAGATTGGGCGATGCTAGGATTACGTTCAAGTGTGATGTCCTCATCATCGGACTGTCTTGCCAATATTCATTGTCCAGATTCATTGTGGGCCCAAGTTTCCACATGATTTGCGCCTGATTTTTAGGAGCAACCGGTGGAGAACGGACTATCTTAGAAATCGCAATTCTCCACATTTTTTTTTCTGCAGTTCTAGTCAGTTAGAACAGTTTCACTTTGGAACAGAATTTTTTCTTCAAAAGGGGGCGTGTCCGGCCACTGACGCCTGATTTCAAAGTTTCCACAGTGAAAACGTACTCCAAACTAACTTAGAATGGAGCAAGTGAAGATTTTTGTAGAACTGAGAAAACCTTGTCTACACATTAAAAAATCAGGCGCAGGTTACAAATTAGGCGTCCAGAACGAGGTGTGGGGGGGAGGGGGGAGGGAAGTTATTAAATTCTATAATAAATCCTTATTTATACTTATACAAATATTATACAAATAAATCCAACGTGAATAAACATTTATAAGCAAAGAAAAGGTTAAATAAACCATCTTCCTACCTGTGTGAAAGTGCTTCAGCCAGGGAGAATTCTGCAGGAAGCCTCACAAGTTGAGGCAGCCGTTCCCGCGGGGGGGGGGGGGGGGTAGGAGGCAGCCATTCGTTCCTGCGGGGGGGGGGGAGGAGGCAGCCATTCGTTCCCGCGGGAGGGGGGGGAGGGAGCCGTTCCAGATGGCGGGCGGGGGGGGGAAGGGAAGGAGACAGTGAGAAGGCTGCAGGAAGCCTCAAGTTCAGCAGCCATTCCCGACGGCAGGGAGAGGGGAGGCCGTCGGGAAACGACTGCCTCAACTTTCCGAGGCTTCCTGCAGCCTTCTCACTGCTGCAAGAAGCCTCGGTGCTGATGTGCTGATGGCAATGTGCTTTTATTAAAAAATGTTCAAAAATTAAACAGCTGCAAAGAACTACAAAAATGGCCGAGTGCCAATGTTTCCTTCACACTGCGCGTGTGCGAACGCTCAGGGTTGCCGGCAGGAAAAAAACTAATTTAAATGGTACCCGCCCCCTCCCACTTACAAAATCGGCGCGAGTGGTAGGCTCCGCCCCCCCCGGGCGCCGCGCCAAGCAGACATGGAGCTGCAGGGCGCTCCAGAATCGCGCGGTTTTTTTTTCGGCGCGAAAAACGGGCGCCCAGCTCGGAGGGGCGCCCGTTTTTTATCGTGTGGAAACTTGGGGCCATAGATCTAGAATGAGCAAGGCACCAGAGAACAGCATGGACTTTGCATTAAAAGCACATAGATTCCAACCTACTTTCCCAGATCCCAACACTGTTGTCCTGGTTTAGTCGTAGCATTTTTGCCTTTGAGTCAGAAGGGTGTGGGTTGAAGCCCTATGTCAAGTTCTTGAGCACCTAATCTACGCTGACACACCAGTGCAGTACTGAGACAGTGCTGCACTGGCTGAAGGTCTGCCTTTCAGATGAGACGTTAAACCGAGGTCCGTCCGAGCTCTCTCAGGTGGATGTAAAAGATCCCATGGCACTATTTGAAGAAGAGCAGGGGAGGTGACTTGGCCAATATTTATCCCTCAACCAACATAACTAAAAAGATTATCTGGCAACATATCTCATTGCTGTTTATGGGATCTTGTTGTGCTCAAATTAGCTGCTGCGACGGCGTACATTATAACAGTACCTACATTTGGTAAGTAATTAATTGAAAGTTCTTTCTATCAGCTGTTCCAGTTGATTTGGTATCTTGAATCTTTCTCTTACTTCTTTCCAGGCGTTGAATGGATCCCAACAAAAATTCGAACTTCAGTTGCAACTTTCTTAAATTACTCTTATACCTTTGGTCAACTACTCCTGGCTGGCATTGCGTACGGAATCCGAGATTGGCGTTGGCTTCAGTTAACAGTGGCTATCCCGTTTTATGTCTTCTTCCTCTGCTCGTGGTAAAGTATAGCGTAAAGGATCTTTTATTTCTGGCAGGATTGTAACAATAATTCTGATAGTATATTAGTGTAGATACCTTTTTAATACGAGTGCAGCATATGTAGCTTTGTGGAATAATGCACTGCCTGCTGTATTACTGTACCATCCAGGTAAGACAGGAGCTCCCAGGTTCAGTTTCTGTTTTTCTTTCTTCGTTCCTGAGATGTGGGCGATGCTGACAAGGCCAGCATCTATTTCCCATCCCTAATTTTCAGTCAGTGAAGAGTTATCCCCCTGATTTCCATTTGACTTCAAATTTACTAGGGCTCCTTGATGCCACACTTAGTCAAATGCTGTCTTGATGTCAAGGGCAGTCACTCTCACCTCACGTCTGGAATTCAGTTCTTTTGTCCATGTTTGGACCAAGGCTATAATGAGGTCTGGAGCTGAGTGAGCCTGGCAGAAACTGAACTGAGCATCGGTGGGCATGTTATTGATGAGTAAATGCCACTTGATAGCATTGTAGGCAGATGGGGCGGTAATTGGCCGGATTGGATTTGTCCTGCTTTTTGTGGACAGGGCATAGGTGGGCAGTTTTCTACATTATCGGTAGATGCCAGTGTTGTAGTTGTACTGGAACAGCTTGACTAGAGGCGCGGCTAGTTCTGGAGCACGTCTTCAGCAAGACAGCCAGGATGTTGTTGGGGTCCATAGACTTTGCTGTATCCAGTGCGTTCAGCCTTTGCTTGATATCACGTGAAGTGAATCGAATTGGCTGAAGACTGGCTTCTGTGATAGTGGGGACATCAGAAGGAGGCCAAGATGGATCATCCATTCAGCACTTCTGGCTGAAGATGGTTGCAAAGGCTTAAGCCTTATATTTTGCACTCATGTGCTGGGCTCTGCTATCACTGAGGATGGGGATGTTAATGTAGCTTCCTCCTGCCGTTAGTTGTTTAATTGTCCACCACCATTCATGACTGGATGTGACAGGACTGCAGAGCTTTGATCTCATCCATTGGTTGTGGGATAGCTAAGCTCTGTCTACAGCATGCTGCATCTTCTGTTTAGCCTGCATATAGTCCTGTGTTGCAGCTTCTGCAGGTTGGCACCTCTTCTTTAGGTATGCTTGATGCTGCTCCTGGCATGCTCTTCTACACTCTTCATTGAACCAGGGTTGGTCCCCGGGCTTGATGGTAATGGCACAGTGAGGGATACGCCAGGCCATGAGGTTACAGATTGTGGTGGAATACAATTCTGCTGCTGCTGATGGCCCATAATGCCTCATGGATGCCCAGTTTTGAGCTGCTAAATCTGTTCTGAAACTATCCTTTTTAGCACGGTGGTAGTGCCACACAACACAATGAAGGGTGTCCTCAGTGTGAAGATGGGACTTTGTTTCCACAAGGACTGTGCGGTTGTCACTGCTACCAATACTATCAAGGACAGATGCATCTGCGACAGGTAGATTGGTTAGGTCACGGTCAAGTAGGATTTTCCCTCATGTTTATTCTCTCACCACCTGCTGCCGGCCCGGTCTGGCAGCTATGTCCTTCAGGTCTCGACCAACTCGGTCAGTAGTGGTGCTACCAAGCCACTCTTTGGTGATGGACATTGAAGTCCCCAACACGGAGTACATTTTGTGCCCTTGTTACCCTCAGTGCTTCTTCCAAGTGGTGTTCAACATGGAGGAGTACTGATTCATCAGCTGAGGGAGGGCGGTAGGTGATAATAATCATCAGGAGGTTTCCTTGCCAATGTTTGACCTGAAGCCATGAGACGTCATGGGATCCGGAGTCAATGTTGAGGACTCCCAGGGCCACTCCCTCTCGACTGTATATTACTGTGCCACCACCTCTGGTGAGTCTGTCCTGCTGGTGGAACAGTACATACCCAGGGATAGTGATGGAGGAGTCATAAGAACATAGGAAATAGGAGCAGGAGTAGGTCATCTGGCCCCTCGAGCCTCCTCCACCATTCAATAAGATCAAGGCTGATCTGATCTTGGCCTCAGCTCCACTTCCCTGCCCTCTCTCCATAACCCTTGTCTCCCTTATCATCAAAAATCTATCTATCTCCACCGTAAAATTATTCAATGACCCAGCCTCCACAGTTCTCTGAGGTAGAATTCCAAAGATTCACAACCTTCTGAGAGAAGAAATTCTTCCTCATTTCCTTTTAAATGGGTGACCCCTTATTCTGAGACTATGCCCTCTAGTTCTAGATTCCCCCACGAGAGGAAACATCCTCTCTGCATCCAACCTGTCAAGCCCTTCAGAATCTTATATGCTTCAATAAGATCACCTCTCATTCTTCTAAACTCCAATGAGTATAAGCCAAATTTGCTCAGCCTTTCTTCATATGACAACCCCTTCATCTCAGGAATCAACCTGGTAAACCTTCTCTGAACTGCCTCCAATGCAAGTATATCCCTCCTTAAATAAGGAGCCAATACTCCAGATGTGGTCTCACCAATGCCCTGTACAGTTGCAGCTGGACTTCCTTACTTTTATACTCCATCCTCCTTGCAATAAAGGTCAACATTCAATTTGATTTCCTAATTACTTGCTGTACCTCCACGCTAACGTTTTGAATTTCATGTACAAAGACCCCCAGATCCCTCTGTATCGCAGCATTTTGTAATCTCTACCCATTTAAATAATGATTTTCTATTTTATTTTTCCTACCAAAGTGGATAACCTCACATTTTACCACATTATACTTCATCTGCCAAACGTTTGCCCATTCACTTAGCCTGTCTATATCCCTTAGCAGATTCTATGCATCCTCCTCACAACCTGCTTTCCCACCTATCTTTGTATCATCAGTAAATTTGACTACATTACACTCGGTCCCTTCATCCATGTCACTTATATAGATTGTAAATAGTTGAGGCCCCAGCACTGATCCCTGTGGCACCCACTAGTTACAGTTTGCCAACCTGAAAATGACCCATTTATCCAAACTTTCTGTGTTCTGTTAGTTATCCAATCCTCTATCCATGCTAATATATTACCTTTAACCCTGTGAGCTCTCATCTTGTGCAGTAACCTTTTATGTGGCACCTTATTGAATGCCTTCTGGAAATCCAAATACACCACATCTACTCGTTCCCCTTTATCCACCCTGCTTGTTACATCCTCAAAGAACTTCAGCAAATTTGTCAAACATGATTTACCTTTCATAAAACCATGCTGACTCTGCTTGACTGCATTATGATTTTCCAAATGTTCTGCTACTACTTCCTTAATAATGGACTCCAACATTTTCCCAATTATAGATGTTAGGCTAATTGTCTATAGTTTCCTGCTTTCTGTCTCCCTCCATTCGTAAATAGGGCCGTTACATTTGTGATTTTCTAATCTGCTGGGACCTCTCCAGAATCCAGGGAATTTTGGTAGATTACAACCAACGCATCCACGATATCTGCAGCCACTTCTTTTAAGATCCAAGGATGCAGGCCATCATGTCCAGGGGACTTGTCCACCTTTAGTCCCATTAGTTTGCCTAGTATTTTTTCTTTAGTGATAGTGATTGGTTTAAGTTCCCCCCCACAATAGCTCCTTGATTGTCAATTTTTGGGATGCATTTAGTGTCTTCTACTGTGAAAACCGATACAAAATATTTGTTCAAATTCCTACTTCCCATTGTCAATTCCCCAGTCTCATCCTCGAAGGGACCAACGTTTACTTTAGCTGCTCTCTTCCTTTTCATAGAAACATAGAAACATAGAAAATAGGTGCAGGAGTAGGCCATTCGGCCCTTCGAACCTGCACCGCCATTCAATGAGTTCATGGCTGAACATGCAACCTCAGTACCCCATTCCTGCTTTCTCGCCACACCCCTTGATTCCCCCTAGTAGTAAGGACTACATCTAACTCCTTTTTGAATATATTTAGTGAATTGGCCTCAACAACTTTCTGTGGTAGAGAATTCCACAGGTTCACCACTCTCTGGGTGAAGAAGTTTCTCCTCATCTCGGTCCTAAATGGCTTATCCCTTATCCTTACACTGTGACCCCTGGTTCTGGACTTCTCCAACATTGCGAACATTCTTCCTGCATCTAACCTGTCTAAACCCGTCAGAATTTTAAACGTTTCTATGAGATCCCCTCTCATTCTTCTGAACTCCAGTGAATACAAGCCCAGTTGATCCAGTCTTTCTTGATATGTCAGTCCCGCCATCCCGGGAATCAGTCTGGTGAATCTTCGCTGCACTTCCTCAATAGCAAGAATGTCCTTCCTCAAATTAGGAGACCAAAACTGTACACAATACTCCAGGTGTGGCCTCACCAAGGCCCTGAACAACTGTAGCAACACCTCCCTGCCCCTGTACTCAAATACCCTCGCTATGAAGGCCAACATGCCATTTGCTTTCTTAACCGCCTGCTGTACCTGCATGCCAACCTTCAATGACTGATGTACCATGACACCCAGGTCTCGTTGCACCTCCCCTTTTCCTAATCTGTCACCATTCAGATAATAGTCTGTCTCTCTGTTTTTACCACCAAAGTGGATAACATTTATCCACATTATACTTCATTTGCCAAACATTTGCCCACTCACCTAACCTATCCAAGTCACTCTGCAGCCTCATAGCATCCTCCTCGCAGCTCACACTGCCACCCAACTTAGTGTCATCCGCAAATTTGGAGATACTACATTTAATCCCCTCGTCTAAATCATTAATGTACAAAGTAAACAGCTGGGGCCCCAGCACAGAACCTTGCGGTACCCCACTAGTCACTGCCTGCCATTCTGAAAAGTACCAATTTACTCCTACTCTTTGCTTCCTGTCTAACAACCAGTTCTCAATCCATGTCAGCACACTACCCCCAATCCCATGTGCTTTAACTTTGCACATTAATCTCTTGTGTGGGACCTTGTCGAAAGCCTTCTGAAAGTCCAAATATACCACATCAACTGGTTCTCCCTTGTCCGCTCTACTGGAAAAATCCTCAAAAAATTCCAGAAGATTTGTCAAGCATGATTTCCCTTTCACAAATCCATGCTGACTTGGACCTATCATGTCACCTCTTTCCAAATGCGCTGCTATGACATCCTTAATAATTGATTCCATCATTTTACCCACTACTGATGTCAGGCTGACCGGTCTATAATTCCCTGTTTTCTCTCTCCCTCCTTTTTTAAAAAGTGGGGTTACATTGGCTACCCTCCACTCCATAGGAACTGATCCAGAGTCTATGGAATGTTGGAAAATGACTGTCAATGCATCCGCTATTTCCAAGGCCACCTCCTTAAGTACTCTGGGATCCAGTCCATCAGGCCCTGGGGATTTATCGGCCTTCAAACCCATCAATTTCCCCAACACAACTTCCCAACTAATAAGGATTTCCCTCAGTTCCTCCTTCTTACTAGACCCTCTGACCCCTTTTATATCCGGAAGGTTGTTTGTGTCCTCCTTAGTGAATACCGAACCAAAGTACTTGTTCAATTGGTCTGCCATTTCTTTGTTCCCTGTTATGACTTCCCCTGATTCTGACTGCAGGGGGCCTACGTTTGTCTTTACTAACCTTTTTATATACCTGTAGAAGCTCTTACTGTCTGATTTTATATTTCTTGCTAGTTTACTCTCATAAACTATCTTCTCTCTCTTTATCATTTTTTTAGTTGTCCTTTGTTGGTTTCTAAAAATGTCCCAATCCTCTGGCCTTCCACTATTCTTTGCAACATTGTATGTCTTTGTTTTCAATTTGATACCATCATTTACTTCCTTTGTTAGCCAGGGATGGTTCGTCCTTCTCTTAGAGTCTTTCTTTCTCACTGGAATATATCTTTGCTGAGAGTTATGAAATATCTCCTTAAATGTTTGCCACTAGTTACCTACTGTCCTATCCTTTAATTTATTTTCCCAGTTCACTTTAGCCAACTCAGTCTTCATATCTTTGTAATTGCCTTTATTTAAGTTCAGGACACTAGTTTGAGACATAGTTTTCTCACCATCAAACTGAATTTGAAATTCTACCATGATCACTCTTCCTAAGAGGATCCTTTACTATGAGATCATTAATTAATCCTGTCTCATTACACATTATTAGATCTAAAATAGCCTTCTCCCTGATTGGTTCTGCAATGTATTGTTCTGAGAAACCATCCTGCATACACTCTATGAACTTTTCCTCAAGGCTTCTTTTGCCAATTTGATTTGTCCAATCAATGTGAAGATTAAACTCACCCATGATTATTGCCGTACGTTTCTTACAAGCATCCATTATTTCTTGATTTATACTCTGTCCTACAGTATGGCTATTGTTAGGGGGCCTGTAGACGAGTGAATTCTTTCCCTTATTATTTCTTATCTCCATCCAAACTGATTCTACATCTCAATTTTCTGAGCCAATATCATTTCTCAGTACTGCACTCATCTCATTCTTTATTATCAGAGCTACCCTGCCTTCTTTTCCTTTCTGCCTATCCCTGTGAAATGGCAAATACCGCTGAATATTCAATTTCCAGCCTTGGTCATCTTGCAACCACGTCTCTGTAATAGCCATCAGATCATACCCATTTATATCTATTTGTGCCGTCAACTCATCTATATTGTTGTGAATGCTGTGTGCATTCAGATATACAGCTTTTAATTTTGTCTTTTTACCATTTTTCCCCACTCTGACCCCACTTTCTGACGCACTCTCTCCCTTCTGGGACATTGGCTGAAAGATATGATTCTGCGAGTATGATTATGTCAGGCTGTTGCTTGACTAGTCTGTGGGTCAGCTCTCCCAGTTCTGGCACAAGTCCCCTGATGTTAGTGAGGAGGACTTTGCAGGGTCGACTGGGCTGGGTGTGCTATTGTCGTGTCCGAAGCCGGTGCCTCGGTCGATGCCGCGCGGTCCGTCCGGTTTTATTCTTATTATTTGTGCTGAGTAATTGATCTCAGTTAAGATATATGCAAGGGTGTTAAAACTGGCCACAGAACAGTAAATATAGCTACCGTTCTTACTCTTAATCAGTATCCACTGACCTGTGGACAAAATGTGCTTCGGCTGAAGCCCTGACAATCAAGTAGCCCGTCAACACTCACTATTAAGCTCAAACATAAAGAAAGAATGAAATAATGCCTTTCACAACCTCTGGAATGTCCCAGCCAATGAAGTCTCTTTGAAGTGTAGTCACTGTTGCATTGTAAGGAAGCATGGCAGCCAATTTGCGCATAGCAAGGTCCCACAAACAGTGTTGGTGCAAAGTGCAAAGCTGCAAACATTTTGTACCAATGCTAAACTTGGGATTGCATCCTTAGTTCAGGACAAGGTAGAAGGTTAACTGAACTATGAAAGTCTTTCAAAATGCTGTCACCCATAATGCCATGTGCTTTTTAATGTGAGTGCAGAAGTTGAACTCGGCATGGGGTAAGTTACATATACTTTCACAGGCACACTTTAGAGTTGTCCGAGACATAATTGGGTAAAAGTGATGCTCCAGTTGCATTAAGCTACTCAGAGGGTCTCCCAAAAGTTCCCAGGTTTGATTCTTGATTTGTAAAGAGTGAGATGATCTCATCCAGTGCATCAGTAGGGAGGCTACAATTGGCGACATTGTTCCTGAGCTTGCAAGTGGAGGCAGAAAACGTCAAAGAAAGGCACTGTGAAGTAGTACTGAGAATCTATCGTATCTCATTGTAGCGATGAAGTTTAATTAACAATTAACACAACCCCAGTACAGTTCTGCAGAATGATCTTAAGATATCTGCGAGAGCTTTTATTGTTGAGGTGCTATTCCTAATTATCCTGGTCATTCTCACAGGTGGTTCCCAGAGTCTGCTCGTTGGCTCATTCTAAATGACAAGGCTGATGTCGCTCTGAAACAGCTCAAGAGGGTGGCAAAACTGAACGGCAAGGAGGCAGAAGGGGAAAAACTCACCACCGCAGTAAGTGCTGATGTTAAAAGAAACCCTTTACACTTACTCACCCCACTTGGTAGATCATGGAACTGATGTTTCTAACCTCTTTACACAGTGAAGATAACTGGATGACGCATTTCTTTCTATTGGCATTCTTGGCCTTAACAATCTGCTCGAGATCGGCTTGAGATCCAAATGAAATTCCCACATCTTGTCTATGATTAAAGCTGCATAATCTCAATCCCTTCATGCTGTTTGACTGAAATTATGCTATGGAACAATAGCACAGAAACGCTTAGCACATTCAATGGAATCTCCCTCGCAGCTATTTTAGCAGAGGTGTAATTTCTCAAAGACTCTCTCAGCCTTTTAAAACCTAGGCTAACCACCATAACAAGTAATTCTTTGATTATGAGGCACTTTGGAGCATCCTGAGGATGTGATAGGTGCTGTATAAATACACATTTTTTTCTTTTCTTTTGATGCTCCATCCAACTTTCATTTATTGACATCCTTGGTCTCATTAGCTTCTCTGACCTCAAATATTATACTATTTTAGTATTAGGCAGTCCCTTATATTGAGGATGACTTGCTCCCACACCAAAAAGGGATGAGTTCACAGGTGTTTCAATGAGGGACCTGACATTCTAGGTCCAGAACTACAGATTGAAGGGTGGAAGATGCCTGTGTGTGGATTTTTTTAACGTGGGGTGACCGTTGCACACCAGCCACCACACGGGCTTGACAGAGCAAGGTCTTGATTCAGTGGCAAGGGTTGACCAAGACGACTGGAGACCAAGCTCTGCTGCATGGACCTAGTGCGCACGCATGCTCCTATTATCCATAGATCGTAGTGTGGGCTGGCCCGTTCTGCTCCTGGGTCCTCGCCTCTCCTGGGCCCCGATCATGACGCTCCTGGGCTCCAATCTCTCACCGCTCCTGGGCCCCAATCTCTCACCGCTCCTCCGCCACGATCAAAAATGGAGCAGTCAGAAACAGGACATCAATTAGTCTCTTCTTATCTTGGAGACATCATCAAATATTATCACTGTTATTTGAAATATCAAATTATTCAACTCCAACCTCGTTGAAGGGTTATTAACATCAGCAGAAACAAACGCCAACGAACAGAATGAACACGATTCAGTAGGATGTGAACAACAGCAGCAATAACAGCTCTTGCATCATACATTATTGCTAAAGGTGTCCCCAAGCAGCTCAGTTTTTCTTTAGCACCAAACACTTCTTTCCTGCTTAACTCCTAATCACCTATAAACTTCATGTCCTTCCAGGGCGAGTACTGCACCCATGCCTGACGACTTTGGTCCAACCTTCTTCCGCACACATGGACAGGATACAAGAGAAAGCTTGTCGTTTGACCTCTTAATTCTAGCCTCAAACTTCATTCTCTGTAGAATTTCTTGTCTCGATTTTAGTAATACTTCTTCTTCCCACAGTGTTCTTCTTGTTCCTTTCTTGTTCCTTCAAAGCTGTAAATACACCATCCAAATGGACTTCCACCCCATTGCACTCTCAGCCTGTTGAAAACAAGTCTCTTACACCATCATTTCCCGGGGCCACAAAACCCTTTCCGTTTTTTCCATCCGACTTCAATCTAAAATTCAAGGTGACCTATATTCCTGACTCACCATATCTTGGGCCCGAATTTGATGAAGGCCCCCGGCCGCCCAAGTGCCGCCCAAAGGACCGCCGATGGCCGCCGAGATCCCTGACGGTTCTTTGGGCGGGGTTTTCATCAACACGGTTCCTCGAAGATCGGCAGGTGGCAAACCTGCGATGTACGCTGCCATTCTGGGCAGCAGCCGGCGGGAGGTCTCATTCTCGGCGGCAGAGGCGCTTGCTGCCCAAGTGCGGACGAGGATGGAGTCGGGCCCACGGAGGGTCAGGATGTTTAGCAGTGTCGTGACCTGTGACCAGAATGTCATCTTGAAACACAACAGTTCTGGGAACAGACTTCAGTAAACTCTCCATATTCCTATGAAATATGGCTGCAGCCGAACGAATCCCAAAAGGACACCTGTTGTAGACGAACAGTCCTTTATGGGTGTTTCTTTGAAGTGTCGACAAGCTCCTGGGTCATATAGGCCGACGTCGGATCCAGTTTCGTGAACTACTTTCCACCAGCTAGCATGGCGAACAGGACATCAGCCCTCGGTAACGGATACTGATCCTGTTTCGAAAATCGATTAATCGTAACGTTGTAGTCTCCACAAATCCTGACAGTGCCATCACTCTTCAACACAGGGACAATGAGACTAGCCCACTCGTTAAACTCGACCGGTGATATGATCCCTTCACGCTGGAATCTGCCAAGCTCAATTTCAACCTTCTCCCCTGATCATGTACGGAACAGACCGAGCTTTGTGATAGACAGGCCTTGCATCATAGTCCAGGTAAATCTGCACCTTGGCTCCCGTAAAATTGCCAATGCCCGGTTCAAACAAAGAAAGAAACTTTTTCAATGCTTGAGCACACGAAGTATCATCCACCGAAGACAATATCTTGACATCATTCCAGTTCAGCTTGATTTTCTCGAGCCAATTCCTGCTGAGCAGCGTTGGACCATTACCTGGGATGATCCATAATGGTAGCTCATGAACCACACCGTCATATGACACCTTGATTGCTGCACTGCCGAGCACTGATATGAGTTCTTTAGTGTAAGTACGCAACCTGACATTGACTGGACTCAGCTTCGGTTTCGCAGCCTTAGTGCCCCACAGCTTGAGGAATGTCCTTTGGCTCATTATCGACTGGCTCGCACCCGTGTCCAGCTCCATTGATACAGGCACGCCATTCAGCTTCACATTAACGACTGTCGGCTGGCTCTTGCTCAGGAACGGATACAGTCCATTCACTTCCTCCCTCGGGTTGCGAATCCGGACCATCACTGAACTGGTCCTCATCAACCACGTGGCGAGCCGCACCACGCTTGCTCCGTTGTGGACACATCCTGTGAAGATGCCCCACTTTCGAACATCCATTGCATGAGTATTGTCTAAACCGACAATACTCATGATGAGGCCGATGATTGCCCCCACAACGCCAACAGGGTAAAATCTGGTTCGAACCAGTTGGCGGGCTCTGAGCAGCGACAGATTTCACGTAAGCAGCTCTGCTCGAAGACAACGCCATCTTGTTTACAGTACTTGCCTTGGAACTCCGACTCGTCGATGATATCTGCCTCAAATTATCATCCGTCGTCATGCATGCCTGGGCAGTCGCGATGGCTTTTTCAAATCCAGCGTCTCTGCAGCCAACAGCTTCCGGAGGATCGCATCATGGCTGATGCCTATCACGAAGACATCAAGGAGCATGTCTTCCAGCGTGTTCCCGAACTTACATGGCTCAGCAAGATGTCGACAAATCCTACACGTCCTGGCCCTCAGCATGAACATGCGTGTAGAAACGGTAGTGTGATATGATGATCTCCTCTTTTGTCTTCAGATGGTTACCTACCAACAATTCCTCGTACCCTTTTTCCGCCGGACATACAGGCGAGAGAAGATTCTTCATGAGGCCGTAAATTTTCGGACCATAAACAGTGAGGAGAACTGCCCTGCGCTTAACTGCGTAGGCCTCTGCCTCCATGCCATTGGCCACAAAGTACTGATCCAGGCAGTCGACAAAATCCGCTCAACCCTCGCCCTCCACGAATCTCTCCAGGATTTCAACAGTGCCCATTCTGCATACGAAGGTTCTTAAATTAATTCGTCGCCAATTATAATGACTCAAGAGTCTGCTTACTGTAAACTCACTCAGGTGCAACCTAATTCATCTTTATTCCAGCCCAAGAGTGCCTGTGTGACAAAGACACCCAGTTTATATACAGGTGACCAAGCACACATGCCATATGCGTTCAGCCCAATGACCTCCGACCGTGGCACCCTCTGGTGTCTGGTGACCCCCAAGCATTAATACATAACAGCGATCTAACTCCATCTTTGCCCCATATCTTAGAGTGGAAGCAAGTCTTTCTCGATTCCGAGGGATTGCCTATGATGATAATGATGATATCCCTGCATATCTTTGGTTAACAAAAATCTATCAATCTCAGATTTAAAATTAACACTTGATCTAGCAACAATTGCCAACTGTAGAAGAGAGTTCCAAACTTCTATCACCTTTTGCGTGTAGAAGTGTTTCATAGCTTCACTACTGAAAGATCTGGCTCTAATTTGTAGACTATGCCCCCTAGTCCTAGACTCCCCAACCAGCAGAAATAGTTTCTCTCAATCTACCCTATCAGTTCCCATTAATATCTTGAAAACTGCGATCAAATGACCCTTTAGTTTATAGATCTCACTCAGAGGAGCCACACTCAGAGCATATATGCATGTGTCTTGATATTTGGTGTAAAAGTGAACAATGGCTAAACCAGTGTGAGTGAGACATGTCTGGTTAAGCAGCCTGTCTCAGAAGTGACATGTCCGTTTCTCGCAGCACAGTCTCTTCTTCCTTTGAGTCCTTGTCAAACTTCAGCATCGTTAGTGGCACTAGAAAGCAAACCACAAAACGCAACGTTAAAAGAGCGGATGTGACATGGCTGGGTCACGCTCCCGGGCAGTGTGGACTGGAATGCTGAGTCCCATTGGGGGAGTGTGGGGGTGGAGGTGGAGGGGGGGGGGAGCCTCTGAGTTCATTGTGGTGTGCTGCATGCTACACAACCTAGCCATCATGAGGGGACAATAATTGCCAATGAGGATTGCAGAGCCACCTCAGGAGGAGGAGGAGGACAAGGAAGAGGCTCCTGGTGAGGAACCCATGCCACCACCACCACCACAACCACAGGGGAGGCATCGTGGAGATTTCACCGCTGCAAAAGCCTTACGTCAGCAGCTCATAATTGAATGCTTTGTTTGAAGAATGAACAGCAGGTTTGAGCATTGCCTGGCCACTCTATCCCACCATTTTAACTGTTCTCCCTCTTATTCTGCAAATGAGGCACTACACAGAAATGGTTAAGGTGAACAAAAAATGTAACATTCTAAACTTTGTAACTTTTATTGTGAGACTTAAATAAAATAAAATTAGCTGCATCCAGCAGTGTAATAATTCAGCAACATTATCAACAAAGCAACATAATCCAGTGTAACATAATACTGTAACATAAAACATAGAGTGCATCCCGCGTCAACAACATAATGCAGCAACATCATGTCCTGCCCCACTATTTTTTCCCACTGTCTTTTGTCCCCCTGCCCCTCCATGGCCGCCTGCTCCTGCCCAAAGTGGCACCAAGATGGCATGCAGCAAGGCTGCCAGAGCCCTGCTGTGGAGGCGGGAGAGACAATGGAGACGCCATCTGGGGACGCACTGGAACAGCTCATGGCGTGCAAGGCCTGGCTTCTGACTGGCTAGCCTCTTCAGCGGCTTCGTTGGGGCCAGCCAGTTGGGGTCTGGGTGTGCCACCTACAATAGATTGACAGTTGGAGCTGGTGCTCTCCACTCTCTGTCCTGTGACAGTGGGAACTGGTGCTCTCCACTCTCTGTCCTGTGATAGTGGGAACTGGTGCTCTCCACTCTCTGTCCTGTGACAGTGGGAACTGGTGCTCTCCACTCTCTGTCCTGTGACAGTGGGAACTGGTGCTCTCCACTCTCTGTCCTGTGACAGTGGGAACTGGTGCTCTCCACTCTCTGTCCTGTGACAGTGGGAACTGGTGCTCTCCACTCTCTGTCCTGTGACAGTGGGAACTGTGCTCTCCACTCTCTGTCCTGTGACAGTGGGAACTGGTGCTCTCCACTCTCTGTCCTGTGACAGTGGGAACTGGTGCTCTCCACTCTCTGTCCTGTGACAGTGGGAACTGGTGCTCTTCACTCTCTGTCCTGTGACAGTGGGAACTAGTGCTCTCCGCTCTCCCGTCCTGTGACAGTGGGAACTGGTGCTCTCCACTCTCTCGTCCTGTGACAGTGGGAACTGTGCTCTCCACTCTCTGTCCTGTGACAGTGGGAACTGTGCTCTCCACTCTCTGCCGTGTGACAGTGGGAACTGGTGCTCTCCAGTCTTCCGTCCTGTGACAGTGGGAACTGGTGCTCTCCACTCTCTGTCCTGTGACAGTGGGAACTGGTGCTCTCCACTCTCCCGTCCTGTGACAGTGGGAACTGGTGCTCTCCACTCTCCCGTCCTGTGACAGTGGGAACTGGTGCTCTCCACTCTCTGTCCTGTGACAGTTTGAACTGGTGCTCTTCACTCTCTGTCCTGTGATAGTGGAACTGGTGCTCGCCACTCTCTGTCCTGTGACAGTTGGAACTGGTGCTCTCCACTCTCCCGTCCTGTGACAGTGGGAACTGGTGCTTTCCACTCTCCCATCCTGTGACAGTGGGAACTGGTGCTCTCCACTCTCCCGTCCTGTGACAGTGGGAACTGGTGCTCTCCACTCTCTGTCCTGTGACAGTTTGAACTGGTGCTCTCCAATCTCTGTCCTGTGACAGTGGGAACTGGTGCTCTCCACTCTCTGTCCGGTGACAGTGGGAACTGGTGCTCTCACTCTCTGTCCTGTGACAGTGGGAACTGGTGCTCTCACTCTCTGTCCTGTGACAGTGGGAACTGGTGCTCTCCACTCTCTGTCCTGTGACAGTGGGAACTGGTGCTCTCCACTCTCTGTCCTGTGACAGTGGGAACTGGTGCTCTCCACTCTCTGTCCTGTGACAGTTGGAACTGGTGCTCTCCACTCTCTGTCCTGTGACAATGGGAACTGGTGCTCTCCACTCTTGTCCTGTGACAGTGGGAACTTGTGCTCTCCACTCTCTGTCCTGTGACAGTGGGAACTGGTGCTCTCCACTCTCTTGTCCTGTGACAGTGGGAACTGGTGCTCTCCACTCTCTGTCCTGTGACAGTGGGAACTGGTGCTCTCCACTCTCCCGTCCTGTGACAGTTGGAACTGGTGTTCTCCACTCTCTGTCCTGTGACAGTGGGAACTGGTGCTCTCCACTCTCCTGTCCTGTGACAGTGGGAACTGGTGCTCTCCACTCTCCCGTCCTGTGACAGTGGGAACTGGTGCTCTCCACTCTCTGTCCTGTGACAGTGGGAACTAGTGCTCTCCGCTCTCCCGTCCTGTGACAGTGGGAACTGGTGCTCTCCACTCTCTGTCCTGTGACAGTGGGAACTGGTGCTCTCCACTCTCTGTCCTGTGACAGTGGGAACTGGCGCTCTCCACTCTCCCGTCCTGTGAGAGTGGGAATTGTGCTCTCCACTCTCTGTCCTGTGACAGTGGGAACTGCGCTCTCCACTCTCTGCCCTGTGACAGTGGGAACTGGTGCTCTCCACTCTTCCGTCCTGTGACTGTGGGAATTGGTGCTCTCCACTCTCCCATCCTGTGACAGTGGGAACTGGTGCTCTCCACTCTCCCGTCCTGTGACAGTGGGAACTGGTGCTCTCCACTCTCTGTCCTGTGACAGTTTGAACTGGTGCTCTCCACTCTCTGTCCTGTGACAGTGGAACTGGTGCTCGCCACTCTCTGTCCTGTGACAGTGGGAACTGGTGCTCTCCACTCTCCCGTCCTGTGACAGTGGGAACTGGTGCTCTCCACTCTCCCATCCTGTGACAGTGGGAACTGGTGCTCTCCACTCTCCCATCCTGTGACAGTGGGAACTGGTGCTCTCCACTCTCTGACCTGTGACAGTTTGAACTGGTGCTCTCCAATCTCTCTGCTGTGACAGTGGGAACTGGTGCTCTCCACTCTCTGTCCTGTGACAGTGGGAACTGGTGCTCTCCACTCTCTGTCCTGTGACAGTGGGAACTGGTGCTCTCCACTCTCTGTCCTGTGATAGTGGGAACTGGTGCTCTCCACTCTCTGTCCTGTGACAGTTGGAACTGGTGCTCTCCACTCTCCCGTCCTGTGACAGTTTGAACTGGTGCTCTCCACTCTCCCGTCCTGTGACAGTGGCAACTGGTGCTCTCCGCTCTCTGTCCTGTGACAGTGGGAACTGGTGCTCTCCACTCTCTGTCCTGTGACAGTGGGAACTGGTGCTCTCCACTCTCCCGTCCTGTGACAGTTGGAACTGGTGCTCTCCACCCTCCCGTCCTGTGACAGTGGGAACTGGTGCTCTCCGCTCTCTGTCCTGTGACAGTGGGAACTGCTGCTCTCCACTCTCTGTCCTGTGACAGTGAGAACTGGTGCTCTCCACTCTCTGTCCTGTGACAGTTTGAACTGGTGCACTCCACTCTCTCTCCTGTGACATTTGGAACTGGTGCTCTCCACTCTCTGTCCTGTAACAGTGGGAACTGGTGCTCTCCACTCTCCCGTCCTGTGACAGTAGGAACTGGTGCTCTCCACTCTCCCATCCTGTGACAGTGGGAACTGGTGCTCTCCACTCTCCCGTCCTGTGACAGTGGGAACTGGTGCTCTCCACTCTCTGTCCTGTGACAGTTTGAACTGGTGCTCTCCAATCTCTGTCCTGTGACAGTGGGAACTGGTGCTCTCCACTCTCCCGTCCTGTGACAGTGGGAATTGGTGCTCTCCACTCTCTGTCCTGTGACAGTGGGAACTGGTGCTCGCCACTCTCTGTCCTGTGACAGTGGGAACTGGTGCTCTCCACTCTCCCGTCCTGTGACAGTGGGAACTGGTGCTCTCCACTCTCCCATCCTGTGACAGTGGGAACTGGTGCTCTCCACTCTCCCGTCCTGTGACAGTGGGAACTGGTGCTCTCCACTCTCTGTCCTGTGACAGTTTGAATTGGTGCTCTCCAATCTCTGTCCTGTGACAGTGGGAACTGGTGCTCTCCACTCTCTGTCCTGTGACAGTGGGAAGTGGTGCTCTCCACTCTCCTGTCCTGTGACAGTGGGAACTGGTGCTCTCCACTCTCTGTCCTGTGACAGTGGGAACTGGTGCTCTCCACTCTCTGTCCTGTGACAGTGGGAACTGGTGCTCTCCGCTCTCCCGTCCTGTGACAGTGGGAACTGGTGCTCTCCACTCTCTGTCCTGTGACAGTGGGAACTGGTGCTCTCCACTCTCTGTCCTGTGACAGTGGGAACTGATGCTCTCCACTCTCCCGTCCTGTGACAGTGGGAACTGTGCTCTCCACTCTCTGTCCTGTGACAGTGGGAACTGTGCTCTCCACTCTCTGCCCTGTGACAGTGGGAACTGGTGCTCTCCAGTCTTCCGTCCTGTGACAGTGGGAACTGGTGCTCTCCACTCTCTGTCCTGTGACAGTGGGAACTGGTGCTCTCCACTCTCCCGTCCTGTGACAGTGGGAACTGGTGCTCTCCACTCTCCCGTCCTGTGACAGTGGGAACTGGTGCTCTCCACTCTCTGTCCTGTGACAGTTTGAACTGGTGCTCTTCACTCTCTGTCCTGTGATAGTGGAACTGGTGCTCGCCACTCTCTGTCCTGTGACAGTTGGAACTGGTGCTCTCCACTCTCCCGTCCTGTGACAGTGGGAACTGGTGCTCTCCACTCTCCCATCCTGTGACAGTGGGAACTGGTGCTCTCCACTCTCCCGTCCTGTGACAGTTGGAACTGGTGCTCTCCACCCTCCCGTCCTGTGACAGTGGGAACTGGTGCTCTCCGCTCTCTGTCCTGTGACAGTGGGAACTGCTGCTCTCCACTCTCTGTCCTGTGACAGTGAGAACTGGTGCTCTCCACTCTCTGTCCTGTGACAGTTTGAACTGGTGCACTCCACTCTCTCTCCTGTGACATTTGGAACTGGTGCTCTCCACTCTCTGTCCTGTAACAGTGGGAACTGGTGCTCTCCACTCTCCCGTCCTGTGACAGTAGGAACTGGTGCTCTCCACTCTCCCATCCTGTGACAGTGGGAACTGGTGCTCTCCACTCTCCCGTCCTGTGACAGTGGGAACTGGTGCTCTCCACTCTCTGTCCTGTGACAGTTTGAACTGGTGCTCTCCAATCTCTGTCCTGTGACAGTGGGAACTGGTGCTCTCCACTCTCCCGTCCTGTGACAGTGGGAACTGGTGCTCTCCACTCTCTGTCCTGTGACAGTGGGAACTGGTGCTCGCCACTCTCTGTCCTGTGACAGTGGGAACTGGTGCTCTCCACTCTCCCGTCCTGTGACAGTGGGAACTGGTGCTCTCCACTCTCCCATCCTGTGACAGTGGGAACTGGTGCTCTCCACTCTCCCGTCCTGTGACAGTGGGAACTGGTGCTCTCCACTCTCTGTCCTGTGACAGTGGGAACTGGTGCTCTCCACTCTCTGTCCTGTGACAGTGGGAACTGATGCTCTCCACTCTCCCGTCCTGTGACAGTGGGAACTGTGCTCTCCACTCTCTGTCCTGTGACAGTGGGAACTGTGCTCTCCACTCTCTGCCCTGTGACAGTGGGAACTGGTGCTCTCCAGTCTTCCGTCCTGTGACAGTGGGAACTGGTGCTCTCCACTCTCTGTCCTGTGACAGTGGGAACTGGTGCTCTCCACTCTCCCGTCCTGTGACAGTGGGAACTGGTGCTCTCCACTCTCCCGTCCTGTGACAGTGGGAACTGGTGCTCTCCACTCTCTGTCCTGTGACAGTTTGAACTGGTGCTCTTCACTCTCTGTCCTGTGATAGTGGAACTGGTGCTCGCCACTCTCTGTCCTGTGACAGTTGGAACTGGTGCTCTCCACTCTCCCGTCCTGTGACAGTGGGAACTGGTGCTCTCCACTCTCCCATCCTGTGACAGTGGGAACTGGTGCTCTCCACTCTCCCGTCCTGTGACAGTGGGAACTGGTGCTCTCCACTCTCTGTCCTGTGACAGTTTGAACTGGTGCTCTCCAATCTCTGTCCTGTGACAGTGGGAACTGGTGCTCTCCACTCTCTGTCCTGTGATAGTGGGAACTGGTGCTCTCACTCTCTGTCCTGTGACAGTGGGAACTGGTGCTCTCCACTCTCTGTCCTGTGACAGTTGGAACTGGTGCTCTCCACTCTCTGTCCTGTGACAATGGGAACTGGTGCTCTCCACTCTCTGTCCTGTGACAGTGGGAACTGGTGCTCTCCACTCTCTGTCCTGTGACAGTGGGAACTGGTGCTCTCCACTCTCTGTCCTGTGACAGTGGGAACTGGTGCTCTCCACTCTCTGTCCTGTGACAGTGGGAACTGGTGCTCTCCACTCTCCCGTCCTGTGACAGTTGGAACTGGTGCTCTCCACTCTCTGTCCTGTGACAGTGGGAACTGGTGCTCGCCACTCTCTGTCCTGTGACAGTTTTAATTGGTGCTCTCCAATCTCTGTCCTGTGACAGTGGGAACTGGTGCTCTCCACTCTCTGTCCTGTGACAGTGGGAACTGGTGCTCTCCACTCTCCTGTCCTGTGACAGTGGGAACTTGTGCTCTCCACTCTCTGTCCTGTGACAGTGGGAACTGGTGCTCTCCACTCTCTGTCCTGTGACAGTGGGAACTGGTGCTCTCCGCTCTCCCGTCCTGTGACAGTGGGAACTGGTGCTCTCCACTCTCTGTCCTGTGACAGTGGGAACTGGTGCTCTCCACTCTCTGTCCTGTGACAGTGGGAACTGATGCTCTCCACTCTCCCGTCCTGTGACAGTGGGAACTGGTGCTCTCCAATCTCTGTCCTGTGACAGTGGGAACTGGTGCTCTCCACTCTCTGTCCTGTGACAGTGGGAACTGGTGCTCTCACTCTCTGTCCTGTGACAGTGGGAACTGGTGCTCTCCACTCTCTGTCCTGTGACAGTGGGAACTGGTGCTCTCCACTCTCTGTCCTGTGACAGTTGGAACTGGTGCTCTCCACTCTCTGTCCTGTGACAGTTGGAACTGGTGCTCTCCACTCTCTGTCCTGTGACAATGGGAACTGGTGCTCTCCACTCTCTGTCCTGTGACAGTGGGAACTGGTGCTCTCCACTCTCTGTCCTGTGACAATCGGAACTGGTGCTCTCCACTCTCCCGTCCTGTGACAGTGGGAACTGGTGCTCTCCACTCTCTGTCCTGTGACAGTGGGAACTGGTGCTCTCCACTCTCCCGTCCTGTGACAGTAGGAACTGGTGCTCTCCACTCTCTGTCCTGTGACAGTGGGAACTGGTGCTGTCCACTCTCCCATCCTGTGACAGTGGGAACTGGTGCTCTCCACTCTCCCGTCCTGTGACAGTGGGAACTGGTGCTCTCCACTCTCTGACCTGTGACAGTTTGAACTGGTGCTCTCCAATCTCTCTCCTGTGACAGTGGGAACTGGTGCTCTCCACTCTCTGTCCTGTGACAGTGGGAACTGGTGCTCTCCACTCTCTGTACTGTGACAGTGGGAACTGGTGCTCTCCACTCTCTGTCCTGTGATAGTGGGAACTGGTGCTCTCCACTCTCTGTCCTGTGACAGTTGGAACTGGTGCTCTCCACTCTCCCGTCCTGTGACAGTTTGAACTGGTGCTCTCCGCTCTCCCGTCCTGTGACAGTGGGAACTGGTGCTCTCCGCTCTCTGTCCTGTGACAGTGCGAACTGGTGCTCTCCACTCTCTGTCCTGTGACAGTGGGAACTGGTGCTCTCCACTCTCCCGTCCTGTGACAGTGGGAACTGGTGCTCTCCACTCTCTGTCCTGTGACAGTTTGAACTGGTGCTCTCCAATCTCTGTCCTGTGACAGTGGGAACTGGTGCTCTCCACTCTCTGTCCTGTGACAGTGGGAACTGGTGCTCTCCACTCTCTGTCCTGTGACAGTTGGAACTGGTGCTCTCCACTCTCTGTCCTGTGACAATGGGAACTGGTGCTCTCCACTCTCTGTCCTGTGACAGTGGAACTGGTGCTCTCCACTCTCTGTCCTGTGACAGTGGGAACTGGTGCTCTCCACTCTCCCGTCCTGTGACAGTGGGAACTGGTGTTCTCCACTCTCTGTCCTGTGACAGTGGGAACTGGTGCTCTCCACTCTCCCGTCCTGTGACAGTTGGAACTGGTGCTCTCCACTCTCTGTCCTGTGACAGTGGGAACTGGTGCTCTCCACTCTCCTGTCCTGTGACAGTGGGAACTGGTGCTCTCCACTCTCCCGTCCTGTGACAGTGGGAACTGGTGCTCTCCACTCTCTGTCCTGTGACAGTGGGAACTAGTGCTCTCCGCTCTCCCGTCCTTTGACAGTGGGAACTGGTGCTCTCCACTCTCTGTCCTGTGACAGTGGGAACTGGTGCTCTCCACTCTCTGTCCTGTGACAGTGGGAACTGTCGCTCTCCACTCTCCCGTCCTGTGACAGTGGGAACTGGTGCTCTCCACTCTCTGTCCTGTGACAGTGGGAACTGCGCTCTCCACTCTCTGCCCTGTGACAGTGGGAACTGGTGCTCTCCACTCTTCCGTCCTGTGACTGTGGGAATTGGTGCTCTCCACTCTCCCATCCTGTGACAGTGGGAACTGCTGCTCTCCACTCTCCCGTCCTGTGACAGTGGGAACTGGTGCTCTCCACTCTCCCATCCTGTGACAGTGGGAACTGGTGCTCTCCACTCTCTGTCCTGTGACAGTTTGAACTGGTGCTCTCCATTCTCTGTCCTGTGACAGTGGAACTGGTGCTCGCCACTCTAACTGGTGCACTCCACTCTCCCGTCCTGTGACAGTGGGAACTGGTGCTCTCCACTCTCCCATCCTGTGACAGTGGGAACTGGTGCTCTCCACTCTCCCGTCCTGTGACAGTGGGAACTGGTGCTCTCCACTCTCTGACCTGTGACAGTTTGAACTGGTGCTCTCCAATCTCTCTCCTGTGACAGTGGGAACTGGTGCTCTCCACTCTCTGTCCTGTGACAGTGGGAACTGGTGCTCTCCACTCTCTGTCCTCTGACAGTGGGAACTGGTGCTCTCCACTCTCTGTCCTGTGATAGTGGGAACTGGTGCTCTCCACTCTCTGTCCTGTGACAGTTGGAACTGGTGCTCTCCACTCTCCCGTCCTGTGACAGTTTGAACTGGTGCTCTCCACTCTCCCGTCCTGTGACAGTGGGAACTGGTGCTCTCCGCTCTCTGTCCTGTGACAGTGGGAACTGGTGCTATCCACTCTCTGTCCTGTGACAGTGGGAAATGGTACTCTCCACTCTCCTATCCTGTGACAGTTGGAACTGGTGCTCTCCACTCTCCCGTCCTGTGACAGTTGGAACTGGTGCTCTCCACTCTCCTGTCCTGTGACAGTGGGAACTGGTGCTCTCCACTCTCCCGTCCTGTGACAGTGGGAACTGGTGCTCTCCACTCTCTGTCCTGTGACAGTGGGAACTCGTGCTCTCCGCTCTCCCGTCCTGTGACAGTGGGAACTGGTGCTCTCCACTCTCTGTCCTGTGACAGTGGGAACTGGTGCTCTCCACTCTCTGTCCTGTGACAGTGGGAACTGGCGCTCTCCACTCTCCCGTCCTGTGACAGTGGGAACTGTGCTCTCCACTCTCTGTCCTGTGACAGTGGGAACTGCGCTCTCCACTCTCTGCCCTGTGACAGTGGGAACTGATGCTCTCCACTCTTCCGTCCTGTGACTGTGGGAATTGGTGCTCTCCACTCTCCCATCCTGTGACAGTGGGAACTGGTGCTCTCCACTCTCCCGTCCTGTGACAGTGGGAACTGGTGCTCTCCACTCTCCCGTCCTGTGACAGTGGGAACTGGTGCTCTCCACTCTCTGTCCTGTGACAGTTTGAACTGGTGCTCTCCACTCTCTGTCCTGTGACAGTGGAACTGGTGCTCTCCACTCTCTGTCCTGTGACAGTGGGAACTGGTGCTCTCCACTCTCCCGTCCTGTGACAGTGGGAACTGGTGCTCTCCACTCTCCCATCCTGTGACAGTGGGAACTGGTGCTCTCCACTCTCCCGTCCTGTGACAGTGGGAACTGGTGCTCTCCACTCTCTGACCTGTGACAGTTTGAACTGGTGCTCTCCAATCTCTCTCCTGTGACAGTGGGAACTGGTGCTCTCCACTCTCTGTCCTGTGACAGTGGGAACTGGTGCTCTCCACTCTCTGTCCTGTGACAGTGGGAACTGGTGCTCTCCACTCTCTGTCCTGTGATAGTGGGAACTGGTGCTCTCCACTCTCTGTCCTGTGACAGTTGGAACTGGTGCTCTCCACTCTCCCGTCCTGTGACAGTTTGAACTGGTGCTCTCCATTCTCCCGTCCTGTGACAGTGGGAACTGGTGCTCTCCGCTCTCTGTCCTGTGACAGTGGGAACTGGTGCTCTCCACTCTCTGTCCTGTGACAGTGGGAACTGGTGCTCTCCACTCTCCTATCCTGTGACAGTTGGAACTGGTGCTCTCCACTCTCTCGTCCTGTGACAGTTGGAACTGGTGCTCTCCACTCTCCCGTCCTGTGACAGTGGGAACTGGTGCTCTCCGCTCTCTGTCCTGTGACAGTGGGAACTGCTGCTCTCCACTCTCTGTCCTGTGACAGTGAGAACTGGTGCTCTCCACTCTCTGTCCTGTGACAGTTTGAACTGGTGCACTCCACTCTCTCTCCTGTGACATTTGGAACTGGTGCTCTCCACTCTCTGTCCTGTAACAGTGGGAACTGGTGCTCTCCACTCTCCCGTCCTGTGACAGTAGGAACTGGTGCTCTCCACTCTCCCATCCTGTGACAGTGGGAACTGGTGCGCTCCACTCTCCCGTCCTGTGACAGTGGGAACTGGTGCTCTCCACTCTCTGTCCTGTGACAGTTTGAATTGGTGCTCTCCAATCTCTGTCCTGTGACAGTGGGAACTGGTGCTCTCCACTCTCTGTCCTGTGACAGTGGGAACTGGTGCTCTCCACTCTCCTGTCCTGTGACAGTGGGAACTGGTGCTCTCCACTCTCTGTCCTGTGACAGTGGGAACTGGTGCTCTCCACTCTCTGTCCTGTGACAGTGGGAACTGGTGCTCTCCGCTCTCCCGTCCTGTGACAGTGGGAACTGGTGCTCTCCACTCTCTGTCCTGTGACAGTGGGAACTGGTGCTCTCCACTCTCTGTCCTGTGACAGTGGGAACTGATGCTCTCCACTCTCCCGTCCTGTGACAGTGGGAACTGTGCTCTCCACTCTCTGTCCTGTAACAGTGGGAACTGTGCTCTCCACTCTCTGCCCTGTGACAGTGGGAACTGGTGCTCTCCAGTCTTCCGTCCTGTGACAGTGGGAACTGGTGCTCTCCACTCTCTGTCCTCTGACAGTGGGAACTGGTGCTCTCCACTCTCCCGTCCTGTGACAGTGGGAACTGGTGCTCTCCACTCTCCCGTCCTGTGACAGTGGGAACTGGTGCTCTCCACTCTCTGTCCTGTGACAGTTTGAACTGGTGCTCTTCACTCTCTGTCCTGTGATAGTGGAACTGGTGCTCGCCACTCTCTGTCCTGTGACAGTGGGAACTGGTGCTCTCCACTCTCCCGTCCTGTGACAGTGGGAACTGGTACTCTCCACTCTCCCATCCTGTGACAGTGGGAACTGGTGCTCTCCACTCTCCTGTCCTGTGACAGTGGGAACTGGTGCTCTCCACTCTCTGTCCTGTGACAGTGGGAACTGGTGCTCTCCACTCTCTGTCCTGTGACAGTTGGAACTGGTGCTCTCCACTCTCTGTCCTGTGACAATGGGAATTGGTGCTCTCCACTCTCTGTCCTGTGACAGTGGGAACTGGTGCTCTCCACTCTCTGTCCTGTGACAGTGGGAACTGGTGCTCTCCACTCTCCCGTCCTGTGACAGTGGGAACTGGTGCTCTCCACTCTCTGTCCTGTGACAGTGGGAACTGGTGCTCTCCACTCTCCCGTCCTGTGACAGTTGGAACTGGTGCTCTCCACTCTCTGTCCTGTGACAGTAGGAACTGGTGCTCTCCACTCTCCTGTCCTGTGACAGTGGGAACTGGTGCTCTCCACTCTCCCATCCTGTGACAGTGGGAACTGGTGCTCTCCACTCTCTGTCCTGTGACAGTGGGAAGTAGTGCATTCCGCTCTCCCGTCCTGTGACAGTGGGAACTGGTGCTCTCCACTCTCTGCCCTGTGACAGTGGGAACTGGTGCTCTCCACTCTTCCGTCCTGTGACTGTGGGAATTGGTGCTCTCCACTCTCTGTCCTGTGACAGTGGGAACTGGTGCTCTCCACTCTCCCGTCCTGTGACAGTGGGAACTGGTGCTCTCCACTCTCCCGTCCTGTGACAGTGGGAACTGGTGCTCTCCACTCTCTGTCCTGTGACAGTTTGAACTGGTGCTCTCCACTCTCTGTCCTGTGACAGTGGAACTGGTGCTCGCCACTCTCTGTCCTGTGACAGTGGGAACTGGTGCTCTCCACTCTCCCGTCCTGTGACAGTGGGAACTGGTGCTCTCCACTCTCCCATCCTGTGACAGTGGGAACTGGTGCTCTCCACTCTCCCGTCCTGTGACAGTGGGAACTGGTGCTCTCCACTCTCTGTCCTGTGACAGTTTGAACTGGTGCTCTCCAATCTCTGTCCTGTGACAGTGGGAACTGGTGCTCTCCACTCTCTGTCCTGTGACAGTGGGAACTGGTGCTCTCCACTCTCTGTCCTTTGACAGTGGGAACTGGTGCTCTCCACTCTCTGTCCTGTGATAGTGGGAACTGGTGCTCTCCACTCTCTGTCCTGTGACAGTTGGAACTGGTGCTCTCCACTCTCCCGTCCTGTGACAGTTTGAACTGGTGCTCTCCACTCTCCCGTCCTGTGACAGTTGGAACTGGTGCTCTCCACCCTCCCGTCCTGTGACAGTGGGAACCGGTGCTCTCCGCTCTCTGTCCTGTGACAGTGGGAACTGGTGCTCTCCACTCTCTGTCCTGTGACAGTGAGAACTGGTGCTCTCCACTCTCTCTCCTGTGACATTTGGAACTGGTGCTCTCCACTCTCTGTCCTGTAACAGTGGGAACTGGTGCTCTCCACTCTCCCGTCCTGTGACAGTAGGAACTGGTGCTCTCCACTCTCCCATCCTGTGACAGTGGGAACTAGTGCTCTCCACTCTCCCGTCCTGTGACAGTGGGAACTGGTGCTCTCCACTCTCTGTCCTGTGACAGTTTGAACTGGTGCTCTCCAATCTCTGTCCTGTGACAGTGGGAACTGGTGCTCTCCACTCTCCCGTCCTGTGACAGTGGGAACTGGTGCTCTCCACTCTCTGTCCTGTGACAGTGGGAACTGGTGCTCGCCACTCTCTGTCCTGTGACAGTGGGAACTGGTGCTCTCCACTCTCCCGTCCTGTGACAGTGGGAACTGGTGCTCTCCACTCTCCCATCCTGTGACAGTGGGAACTGGTGCTCTCCACTCTCCCGTCCTGTGACAGTGGGAACTGGTGCTCTCCACTCTCTGTCCTGTGACAGTTTGAATTGGTGCTCTCCAATCTCTGTCCTGTGACAGTAGGAACTGGTGCTCTCCACTCTCTGTCCTGTGACAGTGGGAACTGGTGCTCTCCACTCTCTGTCCTGTGACAGTGGGAACTAGTGCTCTCCGCTCTCCCGTCCTGTGACAGTGGGAACTTGTGCTCTCCACTCTCTGTCCTGTGACAGTGGGAACTGGTGCTCTCCACTCTCTGTACTGTGACAGTGGGAACTGGTGCTCTCCACTCTCCCGTCCTGTGACAGTGGGAACTGGTACTCTCCACTCTCCCGTCCTGTGACAGTGGGAACTGGTGCTCTCCACTCTCTGTCCTTTGACAGTTTGAACTGGTGCTCTCCACTCTCTGTCCTGTGACAGTGGGAACTGGTGCTCGCCACTCTCTGTCCTGTGACAGTGGGAACTGGTGCTCTCCACTCTCCCGTCCTGTGACAGTGGGAACTGGTGCTCTCCACTCTCTGTCCTGTGACAGTGGGAACTGGTGCTCTCCACTCTCTGTCCTGTGACAGTAGGAACTGGTGCTCTCCACTCTCTGTCCTGTGACAGTGGGAACTGGTGCTCTCACTCTCTGTCCTGTGACAGTTGGAACTGGTGCTCTCCACTCTCTGTCCTGTGACAGTGGGAACTGGTGCTCTCCACTCTCTGTCCTGTGACAGTGGGAACTGGTGCTCTCCACTCTCTGTCCTGTGACAGTTGGAACTGGTGCTCTCCACTCTCCCGTCCTGTGACAGTTTGAACTGGTGCTCTCCACTCTCCGTCCTGTGACAGTGGGAACTGGTGCTCTCCGCTCTCTGTCCTGTGACAGTGGGAACTGGTGCTCTCCACTCTCTGTCCTGTGACAGTGGGAACTGGTGCTCTCCACTCTCCTGTCCTGTGACAGTTGGAACTGGTGCTCTCCACTCTCCCGTCCTGTGACAGTTGGAACTGGTGCTCTCCACCCTCCCGTCCTGTGACAGTGGGAACTGGTGCTCTCCGCTCTCTGTCCTGTGACACTGGGAACTGGTGCTCTCCACTCGCTGTCCTGTGACAGTTTGAACTGGTGCACTCAACTCTCTCTCCTGTGAGATTTGGAACTGGTGCTCTCCACTCTCTGTCCTGTAACAGTGGGAACTGGTGCTCTCCACTCTCCCGTCCTGTGACAGTCGTAACTGGTGCTCTCCACTCTCCCATCCTGTGACAGTGGGAACTGGTGCTCTCCACTCTCCCGTCCTGTGACAGTGGGAACTGGTGCTCTCCACTCTCTGTCCTGTGACAGTTTGAATAGGTGCTCTCCAATCTCTGTCCTGTGACAGTGGAACTGGTGCTCGCCACTCTCTGTCCTGTGACAGTGGGAACTGGTGCTCTCCACTCTCCCGTCCTGTGACAGTGGGAACTGGTGCTCTCCACTCTCCCGTCCTGTGACAGTGGGAACTGGTGCTCTCCACTCTCTGTCCTGTGACAGTTTGATCTGGTGCTCTCCAATCTCTGTCCTGTGACAGTGGGAACTGGTGCTCTCCACTCTCTGTACTGTGACAGTGGGAACTGGTGCTCTCCACTCTCTGTCCTGTGATAGTGGGAACTGGTGCTCTCCACTCTCTGTCCTGTGACAGTTGGAACTGGTGCTCTCCACTCTCCCGTCCTGTGACAGTTTGAACTGGTGCTCTCCGCTCTCCCGTCCTGTGACAGTGGGAACTGGTGCTCTCCGCTCTCTGTCCTGT